>NW_025776545.1:0-152884 GCF_021130785.1 Homalodisca vitripennis
TTTTATTCTGCAATGTTACCATTGGCATCGTAATTAATCAAAAGAGCTATGTAAAGTATTGTACAAAATTTTATTAACGCTCATCTAAATAATATGGATCTGGTTAAACCATCATTGATTTCAATGTTTTCACATGAAGAAATGTAGCTCTTGAATATTTTAAGCGCATACGTCAGTCTGGTTTAATAATATGGTGGTGATATGCAGACAGATATTACATTTTGACATCAGGTTCTAACAATGCAATATGTTTGTTAAAAACCAATAATCTTAAAATTGAAAAACAACAATGACATTTTTAATAAAAAAATTTGAAAATATTTTAAACAAAATAAATAAACACTTATTGTAAAATGCAACAAAAAAAACTGCTCAGACTTTTCGCATCGCGTAGTGTCATCCGAAACAAATAGGACAGGAAGGCGGTGGTCAGAAGAAGGAAGGGGTAAAGGCAAGCCGCTTCCGGCCCTATTTTAGGTCGTAAACCTTAGTGTCATGGTGTGTGTACGAATTTTGTTGGTTTAGGTTCCTTTATATTGTCTTTTAATCGTCCATTCTTCTCTTTCATGTTTTAAATTAAAATTAGTATTTAATTTAGAAAGCATTTGTATCCGTTAGCTGGAAAAACCCAAGAACAAGGAGATATAGTTATAAATATCATGATTAAAATATTGCCACAAAACTTTTTTAGCGTTTATTTTTTAGAAACGATACATGGTTTAGATGATTAAAATTATTTTTAACTATATTAATATATATTAATTACATTAATAAATTAATATATTATTAATTTTTACAAGGAACAGGAAAATAAAATTATAAACTAGAATACGATAGAGTTTTATCCATAAAAATCTCAAAATATGTGAAAACCTAACTAAGACTAATATTTCACAAAATAAGGTTGTACGACAAATACTGGCACTTAAACTTTATGAACTGGTGATCGAAATGAGCTAATCCAGTTGATGAGATCAAAGGTTAAGGAAGCTTGTGACCAAAGCAGGATGGCTCGGTATTCAATTCTGAAAGCTAATAATGCAAGCGGAGTAATGATCTCTCACTGTCAAAGTAAACAAGTACCTACCAATAAATGTGAGAATATATCTTATCACATTATCTAGATAATTAATAACCTTAGTGTTACTTGTCTTATCCATAACATTGACGTAAGTGCTGATAATTTATTAACCAAAAAACTGCCACAGAGTCTCTCATTATGTAATAGTAGAGAGGAAATGTATGTTCTGGAGCACAAGGTCACATGACGTCATCACTTAGGAATGCGGAATCAACAATCCCTTCCTCCACCCTCCACCCCCCTCGCCCACAGAGGTCAATGACCTCCCCCCTCCCGCCTACTCCGGTCATTGACCCCGCAAGGTCGGTCGTTGACCCGACCCCGAAAAGGTCGGTCGTTGACCTGTCGACCTTGGCCTTCAAGGTCACGCGATGACCTTGGCCTTGGATTTCAAGGTCACCCGATGACCTTGACCTTGGATTTCAAGGTCACTCGATGACCTCGACCTTGAGTTGTAAGAACATTTCGTCTTAAGACTTGTGTCGTCATACAATTGCGACAACACACGGCTATACATAGTTTACTTATGACTTAAATATGAGATCATTGTGGTATTAGTTTGTGGTATTACTGATATTGTATGTTGGTACAAGACATGCGCAGGAAGTAGTTTTCCTTCTGGAGTTTTTTTTTATTTATTAGTATTAATAGAGCGGATGACCAGAGTGATTAAGCCACGTGCAGTGCAAGTTTGTTGCAACAGTATAATAATAAGTATTTATTCACTATGGTAATGGATTCGACGAAGTGTGTGTAGAGTAAACAAGTGTAGTTATGCAACGTGTGATACAGCCTTGAAGTTTCTTTATAAGCTGAGGAGGAAGTTTTAGCCAGCAGTACAAGGTTGTTTGTTTCATCAGCATAGGAAATACCAGTGTGATTAAGTCATGCGCCCAGACATGTCAGGTGATTAACAATATGTTATTATTATATAAGTATACATTATAGGATTGATATGATTGGTTAAAAATAATATAAATCATGATTCATAAGAAATTTTTTTTTATTGACGTCATAATTTTAGTATAAAACCGAGTTATTTGTGAACGAAATCATTAGTAACGAACAACATTTCATATAGTGATTATTTAGTTTTTTTTTTGTGTGTGTGTTAATACAGGTAATTAAATATGGAACTTCCTAAAGAAAGGCTATTTCAACTTACCAATGTTTTTAAAGTTTTTGTGCGAGAACATTTAAATGAAACAAAAGTTGTTTTAGAATAAACAATCAAACTTTCATATTAGATATTGATAATTGGAAAAAAGTTTAAAAAATATTTTTCTGTTATTGATACTGAATTTAGACTGAGATATAATAATTTTAATGAAGATACAACTGATTGACTTGATTATAGAACAGTATCATTTTCTAATCCTGTGGTTAGTAAATGTTATATGTTAGATGAGTATGAAGATAGAAAATCCGAATGGGAACAAATTGCAAGAGACAGAGATCGTTTTAGAAAAAGAATAGCTGAATTTGAAGAAGTGTTTAAATCAACTTTGAAAAAACCAAGTGCAACGTGAGTGGAAAACTTTCATGTGTGTTAATGAAAAGTCGAGTTGTGAAACTTATTTAATACCGTCTCAAGGTCGCCAACTTTGTGAACAGTAATGAGTGATTTAATAAACCATTATATTTCTTCACTTCCACTTGAGTTAAAATTTAAAATATTGCTTAACCTTTCATATGAAGATGTTTATTTTATAGAAAACGATTATTTTTGGTATCTATTTTGTAAAGAACACTGTATTAAAAAAAAACCATGCAATATTTTCTTGGAAAAGTAATGTTATTCTTAATAAAACTTTAAATAAAGATTGTGTGCATGTAGTTTCTTTTTATGCATCTAGATTGTATTTGGGTCAAATTTATTCCCATAAAATTTCTTCAGATTTTGTAGCTTACGTAGGTAATCATTTACATATATGGTTACATATATTTTATAAAAAGGGAAATTGTTATGTTGAGGATGGGTGTATTACAAATTATGCAATATTTGTAGGTGATACTAAATTTAGTGTTTCTAGATTATTAGATATTAATATATTACGAAGTGTTACAATAGATTTTTTGAGAGTCAATTTTTATGATAATCTTAGAATTATAGACTTTTCAGAACACAATGAATATTGTTATATATCAATATATAAAAATCTTCCAATAAATAACATCATTTTTCAAAAATTTAATGATTTAATATGGTTACTTAAAGAAAATCAAAATGTGGTTGGTTTTTTAGTTTCAATGAACTGCTACTGTTATTGGTTAAATATGCTTGAGTGATAATATTTAGTTCATATTCATTCTACTTGTTGAACTGAACAGGTAATATAGAGTATTCTTACAGTAAAACTTTTATTGTTACAGGAGATATGAAAGTAGTTGTTAGCGGCTGGCAAAACCAAGTTCAAATTTGTATTGTAAATAAAGATAATAAAAATAATTTCGCTTATATGGATCTTGATAAATGGACTGAATTTAAAAAAACAAATTAATACTATTGATGGTGAATTTTGGAATAGATTAAATTACCAATATAGTACTTAAAATATATTATTTTAATTTTTTGTTTTATAGGATGGAGTTTATACTGGATTTTCAAGGATTCAAAAACATTATCAACGATTTTGTCATAAAAGAGCTTGCTCTAATATCAACGAACGAACAAGTGTACCAACTGCAGTTATTTCAACCACCGTGTAATTTTAACAATCTCCCTACACATTTACAAAAACAAGTTAACTGGTTAGAGAAACAACATCACGGTTTAAAATGGAGTTCTGGTGTTAAACACTATTCTGAATTGAAAGACGTTTTTAAAAATATAAAAATACAAGGTAAAATTTATGTAAAAGGCAGTGAAAAAGAAACGTTTACAAAAAAATTGCTATCAGAATTCAATGTTGAAGTAATTAATCTTGAAAATCTCAATTGTCCTAGTTTATGTAATTTAAGAAAACAAATGAATGTAGATATATTGAAACCATGTGTGTTTAGTCATAATTCATCAAATTGCGCATATATAAATGTACATGCAATTTTAAATTGGTGGAAGAATACAAAATATGTTAAGGAAAATTTGGAAAAAATAAATACAGCAATCAAACTTTGTTCCACAATTGGTTACACAAATTTGTCAAAAGATCAATTAGAATATCTACCAAAAGAATATATATTAAATCACATTGTTAACATTGATTGTATTTATGATAAGTTACCAGTTTATTTGAAAAATGACAAGGACATATTAAAATCACTACGTTGTCAAGAGCATTTTTTCCCCAGACTTTGTGAAAATGATGGTCCACAACCGAAAATAAAGGACTGTTACTTTTGTAACTATGGTGAAAACTGTGTATAGTAAATAAATAAATGTGTGTGCTTTTGAAAAAAATGTTTTCTTTCTATTTACCTTGCACTTATTCTTTATAAATATAAACTAGTGTTATTTACTTTTTCATATCAGCTATGAGTGTAAAAGAGGAAATAGCAAAAGAACTGCACAGACAAGCACGTAAAAATTTTCCTCGACGATATGTAGAATTGAAGGGATTAAAAGACATATCAAGCGGATTTAGTTGAAATGATACCTTATTCTAAATGTAATAAATGTTATAAATATATAATGACAATGATTAATTGTTTTTCCAAATTTGCAATAGCTGTTCCATTAAAATCAAAAAGCGCTACTGATGTTGCGCTAGCATTAGATCCAATTTTATCCAAATTTCCAATGAAATATATTCAAACTGATGCAGGAAAAGAATGGTTTAATGTGAAAGTTCAATTTTTATTCAATAAATATAATATTAATCATTATAAATCTTTCTCTGATTTAAAAGCAAGCATCGTAGAACGTTGGAATCGCACATTGAAAAATAAAATGTGGATTTAGTTTAGTGTACAAGGCAACTATTGTTGGCTAAATATTTTACCTAATTTGGTAAAACAATATAATAATACCGTACACCGTACAATAGGAATGAGACCAATTGAAGTTAATAGTAAAAATGAAATAAAAGTATTAACTAGAATTATAAATGCAAGAAAAACATTTTACCTGAAACAATCATTTAAGGTTGGTGATCGAGTCAGGATAAGCAGAGTTCGTAATATTTTTGCAAAAGGTTATTTACCAAAATGGAGCAATGAAATTTATACAATATGGAAAGTACAATCTACATTTCCTGTTACTTACATTTTGAAAGACGATAGAGGAGAAATAGTACAAGGTGGATTTTATCAACAAGAATTAAGTAAAACTAAATTTAACGATATTTATTTGATAGAAAAGATAATAAGACGTAAAGGTGATAAAGTTTTAGTACGCTGGCTAGGATTCGATGAATCACACGACAGTTGGATTAGTAAAGAAGAGCTGGTAAAATGAAATTTATTAAACAAACTGTTCAGTTACCGATATTAAATTTGGATAAGTTAGTAGAAGGAAATTCTGGTGAAATGCAAAAAAGTAAACGACACGGTGATTTACTACCTGATACAATAAGATGTATAATATGCGGTCCTTCTAACTGCGGTAAAACTAATTTAGTTTTAAACTTATTATTTTCGTCAAAAGGATTATTTTTTTCTAATGTTTATATTTTTTCAAAATCTTTATTTCAACAAAAGTATAAATTTTTACAATGTGTATTGGACAATATAAGTGGAGTAGGATATTTTTCTTTCTCTGATAAAGATTAGGTTCCATTTCCTAATGAAATTAAACCGTATTCAATTATGATTTTTGACGATGTTATTTGCGATGGACAGAAAAACATAAAAAAATATTTTGCAATGGGACGTCATTGTAAGATTGACACTTTTTATATTTGTCAAACATATAGTTTTATACCAAAACAATTAGTACGAGATAATGCAAACTTGATAATACTATTTAAACAAGATGATAAAAATTTACACCATGTATATAATGATCATGTAAATATAGACATGTCATTTGAACAGTTCAAAGAAATGTGTATCAAAGTATGGAATCGAGGGAAAAATAAATTTGTAGTGATTGACAAAGATAGAAGTTTAAATAATGGACGTTATCGTTCGGGTTTTGATATTTTTTATAACAGGATTTTAATAAAAGCTACAAACTAGCTAGAATTTCATTATTGTAGTCACATGTTTTGTTGAGTTAACATCATGGAGAAATGTGATGATTCTTGGTTTCAAAACAAAACAAAAGACGATGTGGTTAAAGAAATACATAAATTAAGAAAAAATATAAAAAATAAACATAGATCGATTGAACGAGAACAATTTGACACGGAAGAATTGTGGGAAAAACAATTGAAACCTGTATCAGAACCGTTAAAACAACTAATAAAAGAAGAACAACAAGAACAAGAACAAGATAATACTAAAAGAATTGAACGGAAACGAAAATTATTTAAAAACGAAATTGAATCTGATTCGGTTCCTGTAAAATTACGAGTTGTAAATCCTCCTCAGGGTTTAAAAAGAAAACAGAAAATTAATCTACCAACAAAACATGATTTTGAAAGTGATTATGAATACGATGATGGTACTTTAGACATTCCAAAATCTAAAAGAGGAGCAATTCAAATTCCGAATGATGATAACAGTGATATGGAAACAGTTGGAACGGATGAAGAGGAAGAAATGGAAACAACAACAACAACTGCTGTTACTCCAGCAAGATCAGATGTTTTTGAAAAAATATATCAAACCCGGCCTACGGGTGAGGAATTATTAAAAACACCCGAAGGAAAACAACTTGCTAAATATTATATTGAAAAAAAAAAATTTTACAGGTAAAATAGCCAAAGAATATTTTTCTAAATTAATAACAGGCACTAAACATGTTGATCATAATTACGGGTTACATGTTGAAGGTGATTCTTGGAAAATCGGTGATAAACTTGTAGATATTGACGGTGATGATTTAATTATTGATGGAATACGATATGAAGGAACACGAGGACTTTATGAATTAATATTTATGAATAATCCTAATGCATATATTTATTCTGAAGATGATTTAGAAAACTATTATTTAATTATAATGCAAACCAATGTACATAAATCTAATTATTCGTCTTCAGGAAAAATAAGATCAAATAGAGGCATCAAGTATAAAAATATTATTTCTCGATTATTAAAGAGAAGAAAACCGAAATCTATGAAGACCACTAATACCAATGAAAGTGGTAATCAACAACAACAACAACAAGCGGCCTCAGGTAGTGGAATAGTATTGTCTAAGTTTTCTTCTTTAGAAAAAACAAAATCACAGTCAAACAAAGATAATAATAATTTTCCAATACTTAAGAAAAGAAAAGCAAATTCTATGATGATGATGAACACTTATACAGATGAAATTAATCACCAGGAAACGGCAGCAGACAGTGGAATAATATTATCTAATTTAAAACCAGATGTAATTTACTATGATGATCCTAACGAACTGGTCGATAGGTTGAGAATATTATTGGCTTCTCAAAAGGCACATTCAAGAAAAAATGCACATTCAAATGAAATAAATTCAATATTAGAAAAGTTATATGAATTAAGAGATAAATTATTTTAATAAATAATGATTACAATACTTGTATTTTCCATTTTAATTTCAACCTTTGTATCTGATAGTAGCTATGAGTGTTGATAAGTTTGGTCACTTTTCGAATGGTAGTGGTATTAGTTCTAGTAGTAATCTGAGAGGACCTAAGGGTGATGGATTCCATATCGACGGTGATGGAAACTATGATGTATTAAATAAGAGAATTTGTAATCTAGGTGATGCGGCAAAACCTAATGATGCAATAAATTTTAGTATTTTCAGCGATGCTATTCAAAATTGTCTTACAGTAATAAATGATAAAGTTGAAGAATTAAAAACTGATTTTCAGGGAAAAGTTACCGGTTTAATTAATCATCTTGAAACTAAATTGAAAAATGAAATAAAAAATAGAGAGCAATCGATTTTCAATATACAAAATTATTACATCGCGCTGGTTAAAAAAAGAAGGATCGTCAATGTTAGTGCCAGTATTAATGATAACGATGTTGTGATAAGACAAGAACTAAACTCAACTAGAGAAAAATTAGAGCAAACCGATAGAAAAATAAAAATAAACACTTTAGATTTAAAAAACGATTTCGAAAATTTTACTAAAAACGATTTTATAACTTTAAAAAATGATTATTATAATTTTAAATCACATGTTCGTGATACGATTCAAGAAATATTAGAAGAATTGGAAGACGATAAATAAGTTTAGTACAATTATATATTATGGCTAGGAAAAAAAACAGTTGTGCTAGTAGTTATCAAGGCTCGGGACTGATAACATCACTTGCCAATGCAGCAGGTTCAGTTTTAAATAAAGCAATCGATATTTTACCAACGGAAATACACTTACCAAATTACCAGTTTTGTGGTCCAGGAACTAATTTGAATAAGAGACTTGCATTAGGTCAAAAAGGAATTAATAAACTTGACTCTTTGTGCCGTCAACACGATATAGCGTATGCAAAGTATAGTGATAATAAACAGAGATCTATTGCGGATCGTATATTAGCTGAAGGCGCTTGGGAAAGAGTTAAAGCATCTGATTCAAGTTTAGGTGAAAAAGCAGCCGCATGGGCAGTTACTAATATCATGAAAGCAAAAACCAAACTTGGAGGAGGAGGAGGAGGTGGAAAAAAGAAAAAGTCAAACAATTGCTTTAAATGTAAGAAAAAAATAAAAAGGAAAGTTAGTAAAAAGAAAACGGTTAAAAAAGGTAAAGGTCTATATTTAAGACCGTATAAAGGTTCTGGTCATTCAACAAAAAAAATCACAATGTACTCGTCAAAAATAATCGATCGTTTAGGTAATAGACCATTAACGAATAAAGATATAATAAAATGTGCAAAAAAACTTAAATTACCACATTTCAGAGGGGTTTTTATGCGTGATTTATTACCAATTAGAATACGCAATAAAGAATCCGCAATTATAAATTTAGACAGTTATGCAGGACAAGGTACACACTGGGTATGTTTTTACAAAATAGGTTTAAATGTTGAATATTTCGATAGTTTCGGGAATTTACGTCCACCAATTGAAATTAAAAAATATTTAAAAAGTGTTGATGGTAACAAAGTGAATTTAAAATATAATTATTTTCCTAGACAACGAGCCGGCACAGTGAATTGTGGTCATTTGTGTTTAGACTTTCTAGCCGTGCGAAGATGATTTGTGTTACTGGAAAACATTCAAATTTAAAATGTTCTCTTTTTCCACCACTGGATTTGAGTTCGTCTGATGAGTGGGAAATGGGATTTTTAGATTTAATGACATATAATTCAATTCCAAATGTTGAAGAAGATATAAATAATAAAATCAAGATTGGTACAGACGTGCTGAGTTTACCAACTGGTGCATACGAGATAGAAGATATTAAGAATTATATTATAAAAGATTTAGAAGAAAAAAAATCTTCTACCACTTTTAATCTTGTTGCAAATAATAACACACTTCATTGTGAAATATTATGTAATCAAATTGTAGACTTTACAGTTCCAAATTCTATAGCAAATCTATTAGGATTTACAAATAGTCAAAAATTAGAAGCAAATAAATGGCATATATCAACTAATCAGGTCGCCATTAATAAAGTGGATATCATTCGAATCACTTGTAATATTGTTAAAGGATCTTATAGAAACGGGATAGAAGGCCATGTGCTTCATGAGTTTTATCCTGCTGTAGCACCCGGTTATAAAATTGTTGAAAAACCAAATATTGTTAAATACTTACCAATTACAAAACAATCAACATTAGGTGAATTTTATATAACATTAGAGGATCAAGAAGGTAACTTAGTGAACTTTAGAAACGAAGAAATCAATTTAAGAGTTGATATAAGAAAAAAACAGAAATAAATAATGGGTATTGTATTTCCGATTAGAGAAAATAACAATAATAATAATAACAGTATTACAACTAGCGTTTCTAGTATAAGAAATAATAATTTTAAAAAAGATATTAGTCATGTTCGAACTTTGAAACCGTTAACATTGAAAAATTTAATTTTTCTACAAAATCTTCCGGAATTTAAACGAATTAAAAATGAGTAATATATTAAATGTTAATGAAAATATAGAAATTGATGAATCGCTTATAGAATGGGAATGGCATTCTCACAATCCATACACATCTAATTCTTTTAAAATAAAAATAGTGATGAAATTCGTATTCCTGTTCATCAACAAGACGCATATACGTGTCCTAATAAAAGTTTTTTACTAATTGAAGGGAAAATTATTAAATCTGCTGATTTAAAAGATGATACTACTTCAAGTCTAATTAATAACTGTATGGCTTTCTTATTTGATGAAATTAGATATGAAATTTGTGGAACGGAAATTGATCGTGTAAAAAATGTTGGTATAACTAGTACTATGAAAAATATACTTACACTGAAACCGGGAGATGAAAACTGGATTAAGAATGCAGGCTGGAATCCACCATCGATGGACGTTCTTGCAGATAAAACTAATTTTTCATTTTGTGTACCGCTCCAATTGTTATTGGGGTTTGCAGAAGATTATAAAAAAATACTTTTGAATGTAAAACAAGAATTAGTGCTGATACGCGCATCAACTGATAAAAATGCAATTTTTCAAGCTACACCAAGTCTTCACGATTGTTCATTTCAAATAAATAAGATTGTTTGGAAAGTTCCTTATGTTCGTGTTGATGATAATATAAGATTATCATTACTAAAGATTACTGACTCTGATCAGCCGATAACAATGGCGTTTAGAAGGTGGCAAATTCATGAATATCCCTCACTTCCTGTTTCTAAAGCTCAGACTTGGACTGTTAAAACTACATCTTTGGTGGAAAAGCCTCGATATGTAATAATAGGCTTTCAAACAAATAGAAAAGATAAAAATGATAAAAATTCATCACATTTTGATTTTTGTGATTTGGAAAATGTAAAACTTTATTTAAATAGCAAATATTATCCTTATGATAATTTCAATGGATGCACAGCACTGATGTATGAATTGTATTCAAGATTCCAGTCTTCATATTATGCAGGAAGTGATAACCAAACTTGTCTGAGTAAAAATGAGTTTTTACAAAAATTTCCACTTTTTGTTATTGATTGTTCAAAGCAAGTTGATACAATAAAAACCGGAGCATTGGATATAAGAGTTGAATTGCAGGCAAACAAGGACTTTCCAACTGGAACCGCAGTTTATTGTTTAATTATAAATGATGCAATTGTACAATACACACCGTTATCAGGAATTGTAAAGAAAATTATGTAAAAATAAATGTTTTTATTTTTTTTATTAACTGTTGATTATTACTTCCTTTTCTCTGTATTGAAAAAATAGGAACTAAAAATAAAATAAAAACAAAGGTAAATGTTAGTATAAAATATATTTGTTAATTTTATGTGTTATACATATCATAATACAGCATATTATATATATATACAATAAGAATATACAGTAATGGATTCATTTTTTTAATAATTTATTTCCATAAGCTAGCGTATTTATTCTATCGTTAGTAATGAAACGTTTGTCATCGTTTCCATTTAACGCTAATTTATTTATGGTTACAGTTCTTAATATATGCTTTTTGGATTGAAAAATTCTCATTTTTCGTCTTATATTAGTTGATAAAAATAAACAGTTTTTATAGTCATAAAAAGTTATATGTTTTTTTTATTACTGGTTTAGTTACTCCTATTGCTTTTTTCAAATTCATTTTTTTACACTTTTCTAAATATAAATCATTAACAGTTCTATACGTATAAAGTTTGCTTCTTAATCCAATAAATTCCACTATAGGAACACCCATACATTCATCTTTAAAACATCCTAGTTTTTTTTATTCTCATTAAAATAACATTCATGGTCGACAGGATAGTCCGACATATCAAAGTAATTTTTAATATTTTCATTTTTAAAGTCTTTGTACAAATCATCGGTGTAAATTTCATAGAAAAAAGAATCCGTATCAATATACAATAAGTTAATTTTATTATTAGGATAAAAAGATTTCATAATTCTATAATGAAAATCGTACATATGATATTTACTTAGTTCTAAAACAGTAAATCCTATATAAATGGGTTTGTTAAATAGAACAATATCTTTAGTACATTCTACTAAACATAAATTTTCAGAATATATAATTCTATTTTTAAAGTTTGGTCTAGAAATAAGTTTTGTTAATCTTCTCTCGTTGTTAACTAATTCTATATTAAGTCTATCTCTCACATTTTCAATTGATTTACCAAACATGGCGTTATTCAGTAATTTATAAAAATCTTTTTCAAATTCATTTTTAGCCTGTTTTCTTTTTTCTGTATTGAACAAAATGTACGATTTGAGCCAAGCGCTTTGATTAAACGCTAAAACTCTGTGAATTCGTTTCAACACCAATCCGTTTTCCAGTGCTTGTTTTAAATTCATATAATGGCATACATAAAAATCTTTATCCCACAATGTGGTTAACAGTTTAGGAAATTTCGACTTTGGAGGACACTTTCTTTTCAGAAAAAAACGGAAGATCATCATGGTGTTCGTGTAAATAAGACGGATAGCCAACATCACATTCTACAATATATCCTAAAGGATTATCATCTGAAATTGATAATACATTGAAATTTCTTATTTCCGCTTCGGACAACCAATGAAATCCGTCTTTAGGCATACATTTACACATAGCCCATCCGTATAAATTGTTTGCATCAATATATGTCAAATATTTTGATGGTTCGTTAGAATTATATGAAACAATATTTAAATCCTTATTATTAGCCATAGCATGTCTTTTGACACAACTTGTAATACCGCCTCTTATTCCTTTTTCAATAAACATGTACATATCATAATTATGAAATAATTCTAATTCTACCTTTGTGAATTTTAACATAGCATCAAAAGTTAAACTAGGAAGCGTTAAATAATTAGCTGGATCCAATTCATAATTATTCACACATATAGTTCGAAAATTTTCAAAAACATCGGCTAACAAGAGCACATCGGTTCGTAAATACAGATCTGAATATTCACCTAATGTTTTACAATTAAATCGTGACCAAATTCCTTTGGCATGATTGAATTCTTCTTCCGAAATATGTTCCTCCGTAATTTTATTAAAAAATGACTCTTTTTCAGGTAATTGATTTTCATTTAGTTTATCCCACGAATCAGTATAGTCATAGGGATATACACCTTTTTTAGTGACAAAAGGGATGTCATCATGATTAAAAAACAACTCTGTATGATGAAACTGATCATTTGGTAAGTTATTAGCTAATTGTGCTAGACTAGCGTTTAAAAAACGAAAACTGTCTAAAAAACGTAATTTTATTCCACCAATCGTCTGTTTTGAAAAACTAACATATTTCTCAGAAGAATTCGGAATAATATCTATTTTCTTTTGATCGCAACCTAATTGTTTGACAATAAAATGTGTATCATAATTTGAACTACCGTGTAAAAATACAGGCAAAAACGATTGATTTCTTCTTTTCAAATTACACGTGTTACAAAGAACGTTTCTAAAACGTCCTGTTAAATGACAATGATCTACTACAGCACGATCAATCATTGAAAATTCTAAATCACAGCATTCGCAATTAGTTGATGTACGAATTCTATTTTCTTCGTCTCTTGTAAGAGGAAGGATAGGTTTATGAATTCTAATTAAATCAGAAATTAAATTTGATATTGAAATTAAATAGTCCATAAACTTTGATGCAGCATCTTCACCTCTGTAAAGATAAGGATCATTGGGCAATTGAGAAGCAATAATTTCTGTCAAATCCTTATCACAAACCAAATATACACAAAAACTCATTGGTTCATGTATTGCATTTACTGTTGTAAATTGTGATTGTTTTTCGTCAACTTTTTTTAAAATACACTCGAAATCGCAATAAGCAACAACTGGAACTTTATACTTAAAATAGAAATTAGTGAATTTCAAAATTGATGGACTATCATTATTTTGAAGAGGCGGCATTTTGGCTATTAGCGGTTTATGAATTTTACAATTCTGTTTATGATTTTTTAGTCTCTGTAATTTATCTGGTCCTGAATAGTGGGCGAAACACCTTTTACAAAATAGCATTTTTCTCGTTGATTTTGTCACTTGAGACCGTATTAATCTAGAGAAATTATTTATATAACAATAATGATTGTTTCCTTGATCGTTTGAAATTAATAGCAAATCAAAATGATTTACATTCTCTTTATCACATACTTTGAGTGGATAAATTTCTTGATGTTTATTTAATCCGTAAACATTAACACTTACAGTGTGGTTATTTTTTCAAATTTTTTTACTTGTTTTAAATTACAAGGAAATGTTAAATCATTAAAATTAAATTTATTAACATTAGCGATATATCTGTTGTCAATACGACATTTTTTATTTCCTGTAACATAACGTGCTAAAATAGCCCATTGAAAACATTTATTATCTTCATTATTTTGTGGATTAATAATAGCTTTTTTATTTTCAATACAATGTGGAAGTGGTATGTATGAAGATCCGCCTAGCGGACGATACTTGCTGAATCTTAACAAAATTCCGTCTAACGAGCGAAGTGTCCAACCACTTCCTTTTCCCAAATATTCATTTTCTTCTGTACAAATTTTACTAATCATATTTCTTAAAATATCATCCAACGAATCACTATGAAAAACCGTGAAATTCGATGTTTTAAAAGCGGTTTCCTGAGTTTGCTCTGTTAACGGTTTAATATATGTACATTCAACAATAATATTAAATTTCAAAGCTCCATATTCGTTTAGTAAATTTTGAATAATTCTTTTAATTTCTTCTTTTGAAATTTGAAGGATTAAACAAATATCTTTCAAATCTGAATTATTATTTCTTAAATAATAAGTTTTTAATATATTTTTAAACACATTTTCGAGTTCTACAAATGTATTATTCGAACAATTTAAATTTAATCTGTCTCTTTTTCGTCTTAAATTAGGAGAGGGAGGACATTGTTCTGGCTCAATATTAATTTGATGCGGTTGTTCCTGCTCTATTTCTTCATGTTCCTCTTCCACTTCCATAGGTTCGGGAATTGTATGGTTTCTTTTTTTTAAAGGTAGATGTGAATTCATTATTCTGAAAAAAAAATTATTCTAGATTATTTTAAATTTTGAATTTACTACTGTTTCAATTAAACACCAGATGAACCAAAACCCTTGTCTCCTCTTTCTGTCGCTTCCAATTGATAAATTTCAATAAGATTTGGATACACTATACGTTCACAAATTATTTTAGCGATTCTATCTCCGATACTGACATTGAAATCCCTGTCGGAGAGATTAAATAGCAATATACCAATATTTCCAGTATAATCTGCATCGATGACGCCTGCGCCTACGTGTATGCCATGTTTTAATGCTAGACCTGATCTAGGTGCTATACGACCATAACAACCAGTTGGTAACACTAAAGCTATATTAGTTTTAACTAGTTTTCTATCCCATTTTCGGACAACGATGTTCTCCCCACTCCGCAAATCAAATCCGGCTGCGTTTAGTGTACATTTTTCAGGTGGAAATCCGTTTTCATTCAGAAGAATGAATTTCAAATCTAAAAAAGAATACAAAGAATACATTTTACATTTAAATTAAGTATTATCTTATTTAACAAACCCATCTTTTTTTCGTATCCTATTTAACAAAACCATCTTTTTTTCATACGATATACAATCTTGTTTCACATTTTCAATTTTTAGCATATTTTGCCCTACATTTGTTAAAATTGAATTTATTGAGTCTAAAATTTTTTGATCTGATTGATTTTCTTTCGTATTAAGTAGAAAATAACCTTTTTTGATACTTTTTGCCAATACGTTTTTTCATTTTTACATTTTCTTAAATCTTTGACGTCAGTAATTTCGATTTTTATTAAATGTGTTCCAGTTTCACCTGGAGTAGTTATTTTTTTCCTTTCATTCTCGCATTGATATTGTAGTTGTTGAGATATAAAAATAGACTTACTTTTGTTTTTTTTTCTGACTGAATAATTTAGCGAAATCATCTTTACAATTATTATCATATTCAGAATCAGAATCAAAATCAGATGATGATGAGCTAAATGAAACAGCTGTTTTTAACCGTTTGGTTCCTTTTTGATTAGAAGAAGAAGAACATTTCTTAAACTTGTTTTCATTTTCAATTTTTTTAACACCCTGTTCTAATTCAATTAATTTGTTTCGACCAATGTCTTGTACTCTCTGAATAAGATTGAAAGGAAAACTTATTGAACTATGTTTTTTAATTACGGATTCAAAAATAGACATTAGAGTTTCACAATTTTGTTCTTCAATTAAATAATAAATTTGTTTATCACGAGATAGATCGCCAGAAATCATATAGTAATTTAGTAATGTATCGCATAAATTTTGGAAAATCCACAAAAGTTGAACGGCAACAGGACTCATAATGATTTCTTTAGATTTTTGGAGTTCTCCAACCAGTTGCTGCCAGGTATCTAGACTCCTAAACCCTATCATGTAAAGATTTTCTATAATCTGCGTTAAAGTAAGAACAGTTAAAAGTGATTGTGTCGTACCAGATGTAGACTGTTGTTGTTGCTGCTGTTGCTGTGGTTGTTGTTGCTGTTGCTGTGGCTGTTGCTGCTGCTGCTGGCGATCTTGTTCAGTTTTCATATGCTGTGGCTGTGTGAGTAGCTGTCTTAATATCGTTGCGTTTTGTGATCCTGACGAATCTGATGTCAAGTCGACAATCTGTGACTCCATTACTAAAACAGTATTTTAAAAATATAATAGTAATATGAAGAGCTATATTTTTATAAAAATCATATGTTGTTAAAATATTATAGTTAGTGTAAAATTTCAGATGACAAATCCATTACAATCAATACAATCAATAAGAGAAACAACTATATTAGTGTTAAACAAAAATTAAATTTCAATTCGCTTACCTGTATATGAGTGTTGATAGCTTGAAATCTTGCTAACAAGTCAGACACTGGAGCTAGTCAACTTGCTGGACTGCTTATAAAGGATAAACGTATGACGCAAACTCGTGCGCTCTCTCTCTTCCTGTCCTTGCTCCAGCCACTTATTCATTAACAAGTACTCGCAATTATTCTACTTATACTGTTTTACAAAATTTACTTTTTTATTTTTATATTTAACTTAAATAATATTTAAAGGTAAATCCTTTCCAAACACATTCGCAATTTTGTGGTATAACACAAGCTATATCCTCATCTTTATCTACCGATACTAATGAAACTGTTTTATCAGTCTTCATTTGTAAATCAATTCTATTCTGTAATATACATTTATTTATTGAAATGTTATTAAAATTATTAATTTCACAGTACAAATGTTTTATCGGTAAAATAAACTGTAATGTATCAATGCTTTCAATGCATTCTGATTCCAATCTTTCAAATAACGAAGTGTAATACAACCGTATATAGTATTTTGGGGTTTCACTTACGAAAATTTTGTATCTCTGTTTACACATTTCCAAACAATTTCTATCTAAATAGAGCATATTTTTAAATCGAAAAATATGATACCAATAATTTTTATCTTTAATATAATTATGATTTGAAACAAAATCTGCAACAATAACACCTTTCTGTGTAAAAAAAGTTCCAAAATACAAATTTAAACCGTACATAGATGTTACGTATTCTAAATTATGTTCATAATTTTTATACAAAAAATAACTAGCTTTTCAATCAAGATTCAATATTTTCTTATTCAGATTAATTCCCTTACTATACAATTGTCAAAAATAATCGCATTCTATTAGTTTCAAACTTTCAAATTACACTTTACAGTAAAATTAAAAGTTTCAGCTCATCAGGAAGTTTATTTATCAAGTCCATTAGCATAGTGGACAAACAATCATTAGTATGCTGTTGCAACACACTTGCACTGCGCGTGGCTTAATTGCACTAGATTTTCCGCATACTTATGCAACAAAGTTGCGCGTGGCTTAATCACACTGGTATTTCCTATGCTGATGCAACAAACTACCTTGCACTGCACGTGGCTGGTATTTCCTAGTCATGCGCGTTTACACTGCGCAATCACCTAAGTATTACATCGTTACGCTAACACGTCACAGTTGTATGACGACACAAGTCTTATGACGAAATGTTCTTACAACTCATGGTCGAGGTCATCGCGTGACCTTGAATTTCAAGATCAAGGTCATCGGGTGACCTTGAAATCCAAGGCCAAGGTCATCGCGTGACCTTGAAGGCCAAGGTCGACAGGTCAACGAACGACCTTGTCGGGGTCAACGACCGACCTTGCGGGGTCAATGACCTGAGTAGGCGGGAGGGGGGAGGTCGTTGACCTCTGTGGGCGAGGGGTGTGGAGGGGGTGGGGGGATTGTTGATTCCGCATTCCTAAGTGATGACGTCATGTGACCTTGTGCTCCAGAACATACATTTCCTCTCTACTTGTAATATTTATAGAATGTTAGGAACAACGATTCTAAATTATTTTCTTTGTTAATGGTAGTTGAAAATATATGGCAGAAGCTTAAAACTGTGTGTAATAAATTCAAGGAATCTAACAGTAAAACATACTTTTAAAATGGCGAAACAAAATATATTTAAGACCGATTATACTAAAAATATTTGTGCATCAAGTTCCATACAAAAAAAATTAAACATTTACTCATTGTAGTAATTAATATAATATCTATAACTTATAACGTTTTAGCTTATATAAGAATAATTCATGAAGTACGGTTCAAATATTAGATTCAATTATGCATACAAATGTGAAATAATTTATAACCGGCTGTAAATAAATAATAATAATACTATTCTTTCTTACGTGCAACAATTAAAATATTGCCTGGCGTGCGTCAACATAACTATATAAAGTGCATAACTACATCAGATAAATGATTTTCGTGAAGGTAAATACATAAAATGCAATACAATTCCTGTATGTATCAGAATCGGAGATTTCGTGGTTGTTGTTAATTTTAGTACTTTTCATCTCAGCGGCCCATCATGAACTCATAAGTCGAATAAAATCCCTTTGATGTCTAAGGGATTTTATTCGACTTATGTAAGAACATGTTTTAGTTACGTTTTTTATTTTTTTTGTTTCAGTGATTTGTTTGACGCCCTCAGGGAGCCTATTGATTAGTCCGGCTCCAAGTGGTAATGGCAAGTTTTACAAAGCTGCCGTTCTGTGCTGTACGACTCAAAAGTTATCAATACCTCTAGTTCCGTATTAGTGGACATCCCTGCCTGTACCAACTTGCGTTTAAGTCGGCAGTACAGGGCAACCTCGAGAATATAGATACAGGGCAGGATCAGCAATCCAAGCTCCCTAAAGGCATCTTTGCGCGAATCTCTGGGGTTTAATTTCAAAAGAATTCTTATGGCTTTCATTTGAGATCTGAAAACTCTTTTAATAACAGCTTCCCTAAAATCTCAAGCCGTATGTGAAATGTAGATGTATCAGACCGAAATAGGCCATTTTTAATTAGTGAAATTACAAATTATTGAAGGATTCCCTCACTAATTTATATACCTTATTATAGTTTTCCTTTTCGTCGTTCTAACTTCAAAACTATGTTACACGTTTGTTTTTCACATCATCGTGTATTAGTTTCCTAATTATAAATAAACACGTATTCGGATTTTTATAAATTTTAATGGTAGAAATACTATACTTTGTTACACGGGTTATTAAACTTGACGAAGAAAATCTGCGTTGTTTCTACAATGCAAGTACGTGTTGTAATGTATATGAAAAATGTCCAAGTCAAACAGCTGTGCGATTACTACAGGATAATATTTGTATTTTTCACAGGAGACTGGTTGTAAAAAGAAACACTCGGGGGCGTACATCTGAAAACCACATAATGTAACGTACCGCACAGTTTACGATGTAGGGGCACTACTCGGTGACTCAGCAACTGGAATAGGCGAGTTCAACAGTGCTATTTGTGTTTTACCGTAAACAGGGCATTACTGCAGCTTGAGGTCGTTACTCTAGTTCTTTAAAAAGATTAATTCTTTATTCCTACGAGAAAGAACTTAGTATCCAGATAGAATATTTTTTTCTTATTCAATTCCGTTACCACTGCTGATTACTGGCCTAAAATTTCTTCCGGCTTCTAATAGCTTGTCGTCTGAAGGCTTACGGTGACAACGATATATACTCCATGGGACTTTTTGGCATATGATATTCAATAGTCACTGGAGGTTTTGGATTTGGAAGATCTTAGACCCTCGAATCTTTTCTTTTCTGGAAGCTACATATATCAATGAAATATAGTAAAATTTTAAACTCTATAGGACCACCCACTATTTAGGAGGTCATGTGTATTATAAGGTACTGACAATCTATAATATTCCAGCCATCATTGGCGTCTGAACTATTGATGCTCTTAACCTCTGGGAGCACTCTACATCTTAAATTTCAGATTCATTAATAATAAAGTCTCTTGTATATTCCGGCCTTTAATTCCTTTGAAATACAATACCTCCCGAGTACTATGCTTTCGTGAAGCTCTAGGTGTGTGGAATTTGAGAGCATCTAAAAGCTGTAGACTTTCAAATTGACCTGTGATTGGGGTTTTATGAAAGCATTTTGATAACGAGTTTTTAAGAAACGCTTTCTTCTTAATTTTAAATGTTAAGCATATTCCAAACCATGATTCATAGCCTTTTTTAGATTAATAACATTTTGTCACACACATTAAAGAAACTTCGTTGTACACTTAAGCTTTTGAAGATTGTTTAGTATACACAGATTGTTATGAAACCTAAAAATATTCTGTCCACTTTTTTCTCATCTTCAGTTGTAAAAAATTTACAATATTTTTAAGCATTACATGCTTGGCTTATTCTAATATTTCTGTATGTACTCTTGTTATATGTCAAGTATTTAATATCTAAAAGAGACAATCTATTCTTATCCTCAAAACATAGTGTTTTTTATCACATGTAGTTTGACTAACTCTAAATACACAATTCGGTTGCTAATTCAATATAAATTTTTAAGTTTACTCATAGTTGTGTTTTGTAATACGTATAAAAAACTTGTGACAGCATATATATATATATACATATATATATATATATATATATATATATATATATATATATATATATATATATATATATATATTAATACTTTCATCATTTAAGATTTTCATGGTTCTATCAAAGTGTCATTGCCTTTAATATATATATATATATATATATATATAGATATATATATATATATGTATGTATGAATGTGTGTGTGTGTGTGTGTGTGTGTGTGTGTGTGTGTGTGTGTGTGTGTGTGTGTGTGTGTGTGTGTGTGTGTGTGTGTGTGTGTGTGTGTGTGTGTCTACGCTTTGTCTTTATAATTTTGTTTATTTAATATTTATTATTTTTTGAATACACTTTAAAAACTAATAAAGTTATAACTTAACTAAGAAGTGTCTTAAATACAAATAGGATATTTGTGATATAATAGTGAAATTGTATTATTGTTATTGTAAATTATTTTAGTTTATCCATACAAGTATATTATTTTTTCCCCAATATGTTGACAGAAATAACATAAGGGATAAAACCACTATTAAATTAAAAAGAGAACTATTAACTTTAAAAACAATGGATAGTAAACTAGAGCATTTTTTGATTACATCTTTAAAGACCACAATGTAAGTGAAATGTGGGACAGTTATAAAACCTTATGGCCACATTTATTGTAGACATAACCATTGCATTCCCCGACATGTCTGTAGCCGGGAACAAATGGTGTTGAAAACACAAACCTTGATTGGAATTCTTGCTGTTTCTTTGGTTTCTAAGAAAATCACAACCATGTATATAAAATACGTGCAGACCTTAGTTTACTATCATATTAAAGTATTCGTATTTCTGATTAATGCCATGTTTTCAGAGCATAAGTCCCTTACCGAAACTGATGATAACTATTGAATGAAAATCACGAATTAAGATTTACATAATCCTATTATCGGCATATTTTATAATTACATTATTGTTATTGTATTATTTGTTGTGATAAGAATATCATGCACCTGCATTGTATAGGATGAGATTATTCATCTCTGCCTGTTACATATTCTACGAAATAATGATTTGGGGAGAGAATCTTCTCCGTTCCACGTCAGATTTTCTTTAAGCTCGACAAGTCTCTTTTGATACACTCAATTTACTAACATTAAACTAGTTATTATCTTAAATACTCTTGGAGGACTTAATCAATTATCTGTTGACATGTGTTCCACACTGTTTTAAAACAACAAAAAAGGAAGCTATTTCATAGAATATAGAATAATCTATGAGCTTAAACAATTGTCCTATATAGTACAATAGAATTATTGTGACGATAACCTTCAATCTGTGGAGGTGTTATTAGACACCTAATTTACACACATATGTATGAATGTATAACTAAATATTTAATTGCCAAATTATATGATTTGTGGCATAGCTCTGCAACATCACAAAGTAAATAGCCTGTAAAAGAACAAAGATTTAAAGTACTTTCTTTCTGTTATTATTATAAGTGTTTTGGAAATTCCAAGCACTGATTATTGTGCCTCCTGAAAGCTTTAATCTTCCCAGAAATAAGTTAATCTCTGGAAAAATTATACTGTCATCAATATAATTAAATACGACTTTGAGAAATTATTATGATGTAAAAGCTACAAGCAAGATTGTTTCATTTATGTTTATAAGTATAATAAACTGCTATGATTAAATAACTTTTTATTTTAATATATATATATATATATATATATATATATATATATGTATTATAGGCTCAAAAATATATTCAGTTTTATAAAAATGTATTTAATTATAGCAATTTATTATACCCTTAAACATAAATCAACATCGCATTGCTTTATTTTGAACTTTTCTGCTATTTTTTTTCTATTTATAAGTGAAGTATTTCAGTCCCCATAACCAGGTCAATCATTATCAGGTTATCCAACTTCAATATAATAGACACGATATATATTAATCCGATCATACTGTTGTTTGTTCAAGCACAAGTTTAATGCAAGATACATGTCAAGGGCCGTTTAATCGGCGTTACGTCGCTCATGGCACTTTCCTTTGTTGTGAGAAGTTTGCCATCAGATAGGGTGCTTTGTTGGGTTGGTATACGTGATACGCACGCCATATATTCAACGGACTCTGTTCACTAATTTTAATATGGACTGACCACATTCCATCAAATATATGCACAAGATTTGCAGAATAATACAATCAATCATTGCCTATTGTTTTATAAAATTTTTACACTACGATACTTTCTATATTATTTAAAGTTTATACTATGTTGAATTTTTCCAACAATACAATAATACATATTTCCCTTTGGATTACGATAAATTCCTAAAATTTGTAAGTTTCACCTCATTCCAAAAATTATTCTTCACGGTGGGTAAGGATTTTTAGTTGTTTTTAGATTAGTATTAGTATGATATTTAGAAGAGAATTTTAGTAAAGAAATACATATTAATTCAAGTACTCAAATTTCTTGTTATGAGCATATACCATTTTTGACTTCTATATAAAGATTTTCAAATTAGATTAAAGAGATTCACATCCTTTGTATCATTTATATTAATTTGTAAATCAGCTAGAGCATTTTAATCTTTAATCGGTTTGTATAGCTTCACATCTTCTTATAGTCTTAGATTCGAAAACCAAATTGCACCATACAAGCACAAAATCTGGTTTTTCAAATCAAAATTTTGCACCAATATTACCTCTAAGACAAAATTTTATCGTCAGGCACAATAGTTTTGGGGCGGCCAAATGAATAGTTTACAAAATGTTACAGAAAATTAAACGATCTTAACAGAATTTTACTCTCGGTACAAAAATAACTCAATTTAAACGTAATACACGTAAGTTCATATTAAATAAGATTTAACTAACCATATAAGCAGATCCTAAAATTGATGAAATTTAATATTTTTGTCTATCTTTCTCACTGTTATAAATATTATGTATGTGTCAAACATCTGTGATACATTAAAACGCGTATAATTGAGTTACTTGTTATCAGTTACTATTCATACTACATGCTTTAGATTCGGGACTGTACTAGTTATAGAGGGGATAAATAATTCATATAAGCATGTTGCTGGTCCAACACTAGGCCTCATCCACATAAATATCATTGCTATCGTCCAAATATTTGCTATCTGACCTCTCTCTTTACATTTGACAGTCCTAGCGTTTAATTTGCCATGCCGTAATTCATTGCATTGGATGAGTCATCTATTGTGTAACTAATAAAATAAAGTTAACACTACATGATATCTTTGAACGAATATGCAGTGACATTTATAACTAGCAATATGAAGAGATTTGTAATAATTTGTCACCTGTTAGAAGATTATAAATTGGTCGTACGATATTTTATGTATACGTATGATTTGTTGCCATCTCCGTGTCTTATAAAATATATTACTGGTTCTTTATAGTACAGTTATATTGTAATAAAACTGAATTTTGTAGTGAAAGAGTTGACGTTAATAAATGAATAAACTATACATCACGTACATACAACATGAATCAAAGCTCATGTCATGCATTGCCGGTGTAGTCTTTCTTGTTTTTTAATACATTTGTCCTACGCTCATTGGACTATTGAGACATGAAAATGTGTAAGTAACGTAATTTCTGTTTCGGCAACATCTTGTTTGATAACATGCATATCCCTCTATCGAGTTTACTTGGGTTTTTATGAAGCTTAACCCATTATATCAAGTTTATTACATCTATAGACTTTTATTTGACACGAAACTTAATTTATTCACATTTATAAATAATTCCATGAAGTTGGAATCCTAATAATGCGACTTGGCCGAGGGTCATTCTAGTCTAAAAAATAATTAATGGGGAGGTTTTAGTCTTCTGTAAAAACTTAGTTTCTGTGTCTTTTCAAAGCATTGTAAATAATATAAATTATACAAATGAAATTTTTCAAGAGACTTTAATTAAAAATGTTAAGCGACACCTAATGTGGCGTAATTTCTTCTTAAATGAAGATATTTTAACTTATAATAATTATACATGCAATATAATTAATTGGGTAGAAAATATATATTTGTTCATTTCTTTATCATCAATACGTCAATACAAAATTAAAAAAATCTTCTAGCACTTTATAACTCTTGAGTTATTAAATTGTTATATATGCTATAAAATTTGAATTGAAACTTATGTTTTCCTAATGTTTTCAGATATCCCAAAGTAGGCTAGAATAAAACGCAACTTTCAAAAATATAAATACATTTGAATTATTACAATACAAATTCCTTCATCATTAATGAGCCTTACAAACATTCTCTACACTCTCAACATCCTTATATTTTTACAAGAACAATAATAAGCGTATCCAACCACAACCGTATTGATTATATATGTGGTGCTAATTACTTTTATGTAAGTTCCAATTCATACGTACTTCACAAAACATAACACCAATTGGTATTGCGCCAAGAACAGTGTATTTTTCAGTATTGGCCGACATAACATACAATCGTGCACTCCCTCAAGCCACATTTCCCCCGCTTTACGTCGCTGTGTTGCCACTTGTTCTTCTTAATGGGGACGGACCCTAACACTGCTTGTTTATGGTTCTCTGCGATCTTATCACACGGTATGTTCTGTTACAACTCTCAATGATGTATGGATACAGAAGGCACAAACCTCTTAAATGAATTAGTGCCGTACTGAATATTTATTCATAGTAGAACATTAATAAATACAAACATGTATGTATGGATATGTTATTAATTAAAAATCGCATAGGGATAGAATATAACTCATTGTTAAATGAATCAGAAACCATGTGGATTGTATTAAAATTATTTATGTTTCTGACCGAGTGTCTAAGTATGTTTCACTAATTACAAAAATATTTGATAGGACCAAAGTAACATATTTCAGGAAGAATACTTGATCAGTACTTCGTTACTAATATGCCTTAATTAAGAAGTAACGTTTTCATATTAATAATCCTAAATTATTTAAGTAAACATTCCTTAGTGCAAGAATTTGTCAATATTTCAAACACATAATTTAAATGAGAAACCGTTACAAACCTGTAATAAAATATATGCACTGCTACGTTTGTACTGTTTAAGTTTATTTATGTATGTAAATGTTATTATTAGAAACATAAAATAACAATACGTATGTTAAATTATTTGCTCCTGACATACTTTTACAATACTGCACGTTGAAAAAAAGATTTATTGGTAAACCAAACAATTTGAATTTCATCCTGTATAGCGATGTATCTCAACTTGTAAACATAATATTTTTTATCTGAAATTTATGAATAACTAAAGGTGATTTATCAATAATAAAATGTGAGTGTTATCATAAATACAATGAAGATTTGTCAGTTGGAACATTACAATGACTGAATAATATATTCCAATAATATGTGCTCCCTTTCAATGTTGTTATATGAATGTAACAATGGAAGTCTTCTTCGATGCACGATGATGATGCTAGCTGCTTCGGCTGTTTAGTATGCAATGTGTCTACTAAATGAATGTTTCTGAGAAAGCGTATGCCGTCTTTGCATTATTATAAATATGTATATACTAGTATCAATATGCAGACTGTAGAAAATTATAAGGTTTGTTTTGGACTTATCATATATAGCACAACGTTACTATGTGTTTTCAAATAAAACTTTTAAATTTCAACTAAACCAAAAAAACCACGGTACTCAAAAAGCCGTATAATCAATTCAATTACAACAAATTTACATTAAAATCATAGAAACATTCTTAAATGATACAATTATTTTTTATTACAACTTTTTATTTATTCTTTGTTGTATTCATATATACGCACCGTTAGGTTTTTAACAGTATTAAATTCAAAAGTTTAGAAAATGTTACTGGGAAAGTTGATTTATAGTATCGTATTGGGAGTATAAATTTTTAAAGTTCGTTATTATGGATTAATACTTATATAAAGGGATAGTGGCATTTCAGATATTTGCCATCGTTAAATGTATAAACTTTTAATAACATTGGAAAATGGCCAACATTGTATTATTTTTCATAGCTAACTTGTCATAATAAAACTGAAGTGGTACTTAGTTAAAGAAAGGCACATTTTAAAATTATAGCAGTATAAGCAAACACCCGAACTAAAAAGCATCAAAAGTAACTTATTGAAACACACATATCAACGCCACAAACATTAAAGATGTTATGTCAGTTAAGCTAACCATATAGCATGTAGGGTAAAGCTTTACTAAAATAATAGTAACCTATAATGAACGGAAAATATATGTTACTTTTACTATGATTGCTATGTATGTATATAGGATTACAGTAAGAATTAAATTGAAAAAGCATAAATTATCGAAAGTGATTAGAAAATATGTATTTTTAACATAAAAATGTGTAACAAGGTAGCGCTATCTGATTTGGAAAATAAAATAGCCGTAAAACCGTAATATTAAAACGATAAAACTATCAGGCAATCATATAAAATTAATACATTTTTATTTTGACAATATATAGTAATGTATGTTATAAGAAAATTTCTTTTCGACTAATGATTATGAACCAAACAGATATAATAGTTTGTGTTATTTCCTAAAAAAGTTGTTAACTTATGTATTTTACTATTCCATTAATATTTGTGATTATTTCCAATGAATCAGTAGATTATATAACTAGAAACTAGTTATAATAATATAAGAACATTTTACTTGGTAAAATATTTTCTAAAAACTACTTGTGGCTTTAAATGTGTTTCATTTTTATTTGACATTTAAATAATAATTTCAGTTTTTAACTTACGACTGACATTAAAACTACTACAAATTAAGATGGCATAAAGTATAAAATTGTAAAAATTTAATATATTTATAAATGTACATTTTACGTTGGATCTTTTGAAATCACTTGTAATAATACTTTGATATATAACATGGAATTTGATCTTTGGAATTCTTTCGCGGGACCATAATTAATTAATAATACTTATATTTAAAAACACAGGAAATATTATTTGTACTGCTCATAGTTTAACATGTAGCATTACAATTTGTAAAATTTGTGTATTTAATTTATACATGTATTATTTTATAATACAATTAATTATTTAAATTATAAAATGTTCAAATTTGTTATAGTGACTATAAGTAAAAAAATAAATATTATTTAAAACACCTTTCACATTTTTGGATGGCGGCACTTCCAGTAATGCACAAAACAGTCGGTTACAGCCACAGTCATAGCTACCACGTAGCTTACGACACGACATTGCTGTTCTACGGAGCGTAAAGCGTGAACACCGCTGCACTCCGCCGCCCCTGTCGAACTCTTAAGTCTTATTTATAACGTTCTTGACTCATAATCTTATCTTTGTCCTTTGGTCACATTTATCCTGAAGATATTCTCTTTAGTTTTTATCTTTACCACTACCATACTTCGTACAATTGAAGAGAAACATCAGAACAAATAATTATTTTGACAAACTCAATCAATGAGATTTATTAGTTCTATCTCTTGCTGTTATTTATTATCTTATTTCCATCTCATAATAAAAAAGTAATACGGCTAGGTGTGAAAAGGAATGAGCTACGCGTATTAAGTAAGGATGGTAGCAAAAAGCCACTCTTAAGTAAACCTAAAATTTTAGTACAACAGCAAGCTTACTGTTTTATCAAGTACTTTATAAATGATACTCCAAAAATATAACTTTTAATAAAATACTCAAACTATATCAGATACCCATAATTTATTGTTGAAATGTATGCAGATAAATGCAGTGCATTCTTAAACTGCAATCCATGTACAATTTGACATTCTTTATAGTTTTTTATCTAACAGACATCTTATTTCACATTATAACTAGATATGCACTATCATGTGCCCTGGGTTATATTATTGACGGGTTTTTCCTTGTGTGAGCGATTGTGTAAGGCATTTTTTTTAAGAAATAAACCCTGGTAATAAAAATGTTATCTGAATGTTTTATTTATTTTAATTTAGGCTATGTGTAGTTTTCATATTAATAAAGCATTTTGAAAGCAATTTTTCTTTTATAGGAGAAATTTAGTTTTTTATTCGATTATAATCAAGGTTAAGTGTATGAAAGGGTTATGTGACTCAATCATAGATAATACCTGCAATTTACCAAATTAACAGATGATCGCTTATTAAACATGAAAGTTTATATATTACTATTTTTAACTATACTGAAAAAGTAGTATAACTAGTTTGAATTTTGGAACGTCAAATAGCTGGTGAGTTGTAAAATAATCTAGCATGTAGCCAATATTAAGTAATTTAGGAGCATAATTTGTCATTCTGCAAACAGCAAACAATCAATCGGTTATATACAACAGTTTTATAAACCTATTTGTTATTTTGCGACGATTTTAGGGTTAAACAGAGAAACCACGTATAGCTAAAAATGCTCGTAACGTCTATTTTATATTTTAATCAGTCTCAAATAAGTAACAAGATATGAGAAAAAAAGTTTATATTCTTCAGTTTACTCACTACCTGTGAGTAATATCCTCATGCATGTAAAGTTTGGAGATATGAGTAGCTGCATATCACTATTGAAAAATATCACTAACTTTGAAAAATCTCTTAATATAAAATTATTGCTGTAGAAACATGTGGGTAACGTTTAGGGATGGATATTGCCCTGGTTACGAGAAAGTATCTTTCCACAAATTTCCCTCACTCGTAAATCACAATATTAACTTTTTTGCAGTACTTAGAATTACACAAATTTAATACTGTTCAAATATTATAAAAATAATGTAACAATAATAGAGTAAAAATTACGCTTCATTTTAAATTGAGTGTATTTAGTTAGTGCTAGAGTACCCAGGATCTCTTCAATTTTAAAATCAATACTTGTTAATAATATATTAATATCCATATTGACATGATGAAATATTGCGCGGATTACCTTGACTGGTTAATACCGGTATGTGTATTTACTATTGACTCCGGTAATCTCGCTTACGTGTAAAAAGGGGAGACGGCTTATTAAAAATGGAGTTCCAATTGAGCCCGGGGCTGAAGAGTACTCGTCAAAAGTGTGACGTAATGGCTCCCTGTGACTCTTTGTTTGTGGCCTCGCTATCTCGAGAGTACTGTTAAGGGCTCGCTGATTCTTAACAACCCCATTTGATTAGGATGGCATATCTAGGGAATAACCCGTCATGTTTCCTGGAATCTCGTGATCATGTTAAATTAATACTATGATCTTATATTCAATATTTCTGAAATGGATACTAATGCTTTTGTTAGCACGTCTATCTTCTCATCCGTATTTTATAACAATGTCACAACAGAAATTGTATATTTACATACGATTATTTTGATTTTTTCACGGTAAAAAGAGTCAAAAAACGATTCTTTACTATTAAAAGCTACTAACTTAATATATAACCAAATGAACCATATCTCCGTATCTATAAGTATAAAAATGGACAGATTGCATATCACCTAATGATAATACATCTATGTACTAAATAATGGTAAAATACGTTGAAAAAGTGCCGACCTGATATTATTTTGCCGTACTTAGTAAAAATTCCTCCACTTTTATCACCGGTCTAGGTTTTCTTTAAATTCTAAAAGTTTTCTTTAAATTTATTCACCAAGAATTTCAACAAACTTGGGTGAAAGAGATTATGAGGTAAGACCTAAAACTGCTATGGCCTTTTAATTCAGCACAAAGTTGAAGAAAAAATTTGACAATTCTGGATTTTAGAAAAATTTAGGGATGAGGTGATTTAGAAAAACCTCATGAAATCTGATGATTCCGAGGTATACAAATTCAGTGGTTTGCAACAGATTCATTCTTATAGGTAATTTTTTTTTATTTATTCCCCTTACATATAACAACGGGAATGAGGGCTTGAAATCTCATAATTATGCCTGCTTACGGTAACTACATTGCCATTAGTAAACGTAAACAATACATTCGTGAAAGTATTATTATCCTGCGATGATTTGTGATTGTATTATTTCAATACAATATGTCTGCAGGGATACGATGGTTACCGCCCTAAACTTCTGGCAGGTTGATTGCAGACCACAAGGCATTGCTGTCGCAAGAAAAATTAAAAATGAAAGTAGGCTGTCAGTTTTTTAGTATGGTTTACATATAGTACCAAGCCAATAAATGATTATTTATTGTCTTTAACGTGTGAAATACTCTCCAGGTTATACTGAAATCACGTGATAATGAACCAGAACCTGCTTTATAATTACTATTTTGTATGTAACTTTGATGACATTTTACACGACAGAGGTGCCCCAGTCCACAAGCGCCATGACAACTGACGACTTGCGTCAGCTGAGAGCTTTTTACTGATACTATTAGACTGTTACAAATCGTCAATATAGAAGGATCAGGATGATCTCTAACCCAGTATTTGGGAGTTAAACGGGATTGTAAAAAATAAATCAGGCCAAGAAAGGCTTCGGTTAGCAAAATATAAGAGAGGCCCTACTAAATCACTGCATCAATGCAAACCATTTCCGCTAGACTGGAAAAGTTGTTTTCTGTTATTAGCCAATATTTATTAAATTTCTCTAGTTATCATCTAGTACAACTAGTAAACCTTCGTAAGAGGGGTGAAGTCTGCAGTCTAAATACTCGCCAAGCGGGCGGCTTTGATATTCCTCAGGCATATAAGCTTTCCTTGATTACTGCAGTAAAGAAAATTCCCGTTTTGGGCATGAAAATATATTAATCTATTGAACTAACACACTTTGAATACAATACAGGGTAAAAGATCATGGACTCCCTATTGTTTACAAATGATTAATTTTTAATTGTCTTATTTGTGTTAAGTAACCAAATTACGCAACAGAGCATTTTAAACACACACACACACACACACACACACACACACACACACACACACAACACACACACACACACACCACACACACACACACACACACACACACACACACACACACATATATATATATATATATATATATATATATATATATGAGTTAATATTAAATATTAAAAAGTAATAAAATTAAGTAATATAAGCATTTAATTTGTCTTAGCGTTTAAAACAATTATGAACATTCAAATTGAAATTGTTACTCTAATTATGCATTTGTTTAATAGTTTTTGTTTTTAACGTTATATCTAAGTTAAAATTAAGGACCATGCTGTTCAGTTTTTGCGATTTAGTTCCCCTAACTTTGTAATTTCACTGCACACCAGTAAAAGTAAAGACATTATGACTATCATTATAACTATGAATATGATCACTAAATTCTCAGCTGAAAGCGTCATCATAATGTACTGTTTAAGGTTAGTATTTATATTTTATTTTGAATTTCTGATTAAGTAAAATGTTTCTTTGATACAGTGTATATCGTTTTACAAACTGAAGGATATTAGAGCCTTGATCGGAAATACATTTATAATATTAGAATCAATGGCTCCCTCAAAATAAAAACAAGACTTATAAATTGCATATATAACAAACTCTACAGGTTCTTAACGTTCTTAACGTTCTCAACATAAACCCGATTATTTTATAAAGGTTATTTAAATTTTTATATACTCCAAGACTCCTTATTACAATAATTTAGCATATTTAAAACATGTTTTTAACCATCAATATGCATATAAACTTCATTATACAAATTAAGCATTTCCTTTTAGTACAATACTTGTAGTATAGAATATATAAAAATTAAAGTATTCAAACAAATTCTCTGTTGCATGATGCGATAAAAACTCTTTTGTTACTAAGTTGTATAGTGTAACAAAAAGATAATAGAATATTGCTTAAAAGTTCGGATTTTATATAGTTACACAAGTATAGATGTTATATTTCGTCAAATAAACAGTTATTCAAGAATATAGATGATATTTATAAGTTTTGGATCATGTGAAAAGTTTTCCTAGTTAAAAAAAAATTAATTATGGAAGTATTACTTTGAAGTTAATTTTAAAATAGTTTCGTAAAATATATAAAAAAATGCTTTTAGTTCGTACAGGAAGAAACTTTTAATAACTTTCAACATAACGAGGTTATTCACTGATGTAATCACATAGTAACTAGTAACGGATATAACAAGATTAATTAGATATTACATATTAACCGACCATTACTAATAGATTATATGAATTAAACTAAATTTATTAAAAAAATAATTAAATCTTACATAAATTGATAACCAATTTCTAAATATTCTTCAAGAAACATAGACATTAAACCTGTACACTGGGCACGCTAGTTATACCATAGGATATACTGTATAAACATAGCAGAATTGTCTATGGTTGCACACTATAGTACAACAAAATTCTATTGTGGTGTAAGATCTATTGTACTCTTGTAAACTCAAAGAAATACAAAACATAAAATCAGCTATTTTTACTAACTAGAATATCCTGTCAGGTCTCTCGTCAAGCAAGTCGGTGTTGGTTTAGCTAGCATATACGATTAAACAATATCAACGAAATATAGTGTATATATAATTATTACTTTATGACTGCCAAATATCTTATTGTGTGAGTAGCGATAATATTAAATTATTTTTAATTCATTTTCTTAAACCTTGAAAAGTCACATATGTACCTACAAATCCATAATTTACAGTAAGTAATTACAAATTTCTATAAAGTACATTTCTATTTATTTAATTCTGATCTATAATGTTCAATGAACGCATCCTTATTTTTCATTGGGGTAGGCTAGATCGCATTGGTTTTTTAAAGCAAGTGTTAAAGCAATAAAGAGATTATTACCTGTAAAATCCAGGATGTCGTAACCTTACTCCAATTAGTATATAAAATAATATTAACCTGTTTTCCTATTAAATTTGAACCAATTATCTCGAATCTTTTAGAAAACTCATTAACTTAAGTAAAAAACTAGTATTTCTACATGTAATAAAGCATTACCATTACGATACCACATAAGCCTATATATAAATGTTATATAAAAAATATATATATATATATGTATGTATATATATAGGAATATATTATATATATATATATATATATGTATATATATATATATAGGAATATATTATATATATATATATATATATATATATATATATATATGCTTATATTTATGTGATCCTTTTACTACATACAATTTTTAATGCTGTAATGAAATGTGGTCTCATTACTGACAGTGATTTATCTTTTCAAAGGCTTTACCAGGTGAGAACGTCACACTAACAAGGTTAGTTAATGCACTGCCACCGTGGTAAGGGCGACTCCATTCATGTATGTCTCTGGCTCATATCGTGCTCGCACTTTACTCTATGAATTATCTATTAGCGGTTCATCTTTTTGTATCGCCATGTTTTAGATACGTCCTTAGCATAACATTTAAATGTCCTATCCACCATTGTTTTTTGTGAGATTATATATATATATATATATATTATATATATATATATATATATACAAAGTAAAAATAAACAATCTAACCTTCAACTTAACTTTTATTTTCTAACCTGTTAAATAAACTGCTCTTGCATATCCATCGATGGTAAGGAATGTGTCGATGTATTTCTAGCAATGATACCATTCCAGCCCAGCTGTCGAAAGTCACCATAAGTGAACTCCCAAACTACCCGTATCGGATAGGAATAGTTAAAGCTATTAAATTTTGCTAAATATCTCATTTATTCATAGTTTTGTTCTGAAATTACGAATATTATTACTTTTCGACATCACTCATGCCTAAGGCTTTTTACGATTTCTTCTACATAACAGTTTGGTGTCCAAATAGATATATAACCGCAAAGTAGTGTCCTTTGTTGATGGCGATCAGTTCTCAAATTTGAAAAATGCGCTGCGTACAGTCTTAATAATATGACTAACATTTTGAATTTTAACTAATCTATTAATTTTTTTCTTCAACGCATGGCTTGTTTAGCCTTGTTTAGATCGTACTTAATTTTTGTCTATATTTAACTGTTATATTCCTGAATAAAGTGCATTGCTTTTTAAAAGCATTTCTTATTAGGTATTTTAGTTTATATATTGACCCCTAATAGCTTTTGTAACGTCTTATCTTCTGCATTACATTGTGAAAATAAAAATGTTGTACATCAATATAATCTACACTGTAACTGAGTACGGTGATAACAAAGAAACATTAGGAAAATTATTTGTAATCTTATGCAAGTTTCTGTCGGTTCGTCCATTCGATATCTCGAAAACAAATTGACCTATATATCTTAAACTGTGTTTGATGCTTTGTATCCATACGAGGAACACTATGACTGATGATGATGCATGTCACTCAACTATAATGGAAATGAAAAAAGAGAATAAATACATTTTTATATCTTATAAACTCAAGATATAGATTTGTTAAACTTACTGAGTGATACGCTTCAAAGAAGTTCAGGCATATTCCATAATTAGAGATGCACCACCAACGAACATATTCTTGTCTATGTACATGTATAAGTGTATAAGTAGATTTAAATGAATGAAAAAATCATTCCAGTGATATCTTGAGAAAAGTGAAGCTAAGTATATATATATAATATATATAATGCCACATTTGTTGATGTACAAATACGTATTGCTGGGACTTGTGTATCTGCCAACGCAATTACGAGTACAGACTTTACAAAAGGCTTTGAGCAAGCACTACTGTTGATTTTGTTGCCGTGGTGGTTATACAGGTTGTACAACATTTTTACTCCCATTTTGTCCACTTTCCTGTTTCACGTTTTAGTATTCATTTTTATGGTTCAAGTGGTACATTAACATGACACTATACAATAAGTTATTGTAATATACCGAGATCGAAAAATTGTGTTCATAATATTGTTTGCATTGTTATTAGCACGATTAAGATATTCTATTTGCGTATTGTAATATTTAAATCTAGAAGAAATAGAAGAAAATTTATTTCTCACATTTAGTACTTAAGAGTTCCTATACGAAACCAAGAATTAAACTAATCTATATCCTTATCTATATTATTGTTCATATTTCCCTTTCACTCATAATTTTATCAGTGCATCACAACAAAAAAAATTCATTATTTACTGGAGTCACTCTTTTATAAATATACTTTAAAGTAATTATATTTTTAATATATATATATATATATATATATATATATATATATATATAAATTATCACTAAACTATAACGTATATAATGTATTAATAGTATATGTTGAACAATATGTTGTAGTGTGTGTATAATAATAAGTTCTCAAATTTGTTATTTCAATAAAATATTTAATAGAAGTTTTGTGACATCCATTCTAATGCGACATTATTTAAATAGCGTAAAATCATTACAAATATTTGTTATGTTACATGCTTCGTTGCTTTACGTTGTGTGAGAGAATGGGTTATAAAAATCCATATTATTATACAGTATGTGGCAACCGAAAACTTTTTGTTAATTATATTATTTTTATGTAAACGCTTAATTTATAGCACCTTTCACAATACAGGGTGTAACTGAACAATTGAGAGCACTTTTTCCAATTTCCACTTCGTTCAGCAGCTGTACACCATTTACTTATCTTTATCAAAACAATTTTATCTTTGTTGTTATCTTTATACATTGCTTGTGACAAAACATGATAGATGGGTCAATATCAGAAGGACAAAGTTAATATTCTGAGCCTGTCATTGAAAATCTTAGTTTCTAAAAAAAATAAAAAAAATCTCATTACAAACTCTACAACTCACCTGGGAATTCTAAAAACAGTATTGTGCGCTATAACGGATAATATCACACACACACACACATATATATATATATATATATATATATATATATATATATAAACCAATCCTTTTCAAAAGTTTCAGTCACTACCATTTAAAATCTCTCTCTCTCTCTCTCTCTCTCTCTATATATATATATATATATATATATATATATATATATATATATATATATATATATATATATATTATTGTGAAATGTTTTCATTTACATTCCTAAGAATCCAAAACTGCTGTAATCGGAAAATTCCGATTACAGCGGCTTTGGATTCTTAGGTATGTTAATGAAAAAAATTTCACAATAATTGCCGTAATACAGGTGATTGCAAAAGGCAAATTTCTATGTAAAATGCTTGATTTACTACCAGGTATGAATGTATTATCTGTGTTGTGCAGTACATTTACACTCACAAACCTATTAAAAACCTAAAAATAAAGGAAAGTATACATAACCTAGTCCCTTTTAGATAAAGGCTATATTGCTATCTATTGGCGACGTCAATATTCAATACTGTACATCATTTTGGACACAGCTATTACTATTCATGACTGTCATAATCATATATGGGAGTATATGCATGAGCCAACGTTTAATATATGCCATGAATTAATCATAGAGTAGTAACAAACACTTTTATGTCAGGAAAACTAACTAAGTAAATAATTTGTTGAGTCAGCTACATCACGTTTTTAATAATTGACTCTTGCATTAAAGGTTAAATTCCTTAATACTTCTTAAGACAACCATGCTTTTAAAATATTCGTCACCCGAGCCAGCAGCTCTTGAACCCTCCTTTAGTTTAAGTGAACGCTTATTTCATTTATGCTAGGCTTCTTAATAGCATAAAATCACTGGCTTAAAGTTTTGCTGCCTTTGCTACATTCACTAAATGTATTGCTGAAATTCAGGTGAACTTGCTAGGGCAATTAATATGTATAATGGAGATTTTTTTAAATCGCTGTTTTATTAACACCCTAATGGTTTTATTAAATACACATTTTTATAAGTACATTCTATAGTTTCATAGTATATGACTAATTTACTTCCTAACAAGTAGTATCGAGACGTAACTTTTCTACACAATAATCCATTTTTCTTCAATTTTGAAATAACCATTTCTAATAACATAGTTATAAAGTGTTTTACATTTTTATAGAAGGACAGCGCTTAGTTATTTAATTGGTAGTTGTGTAATTGGGAATATATCCTTAAATTTCATTGTTAAAAAAGAAGGATTGATTTCGCTTTGTAATTATATGGTTCTTTTTACTCTTGCATAGTACTTTGTAATTCCCAATACATAGTTCCGTACCAATGAAAATTATTTAATATTGATACAACTCATGATAAACTGCCATTATATTTAGTTATTGAAACAAATGTTGAAACTTGCCTTATAGAAAATAACGTTTTAATTTTTTTTTTACGTTTTAAAGATATTAGTCGCTAGGGGATGAACTAACAAAAAGCAGTACTGTTGTCTGTGTAGTGTAAAATTTAGAGGCTTGTTTTATAATATAAAGGAGGAACTTTTAATAAATGTTATCTTGTTATTAATCTACAATTGATAAATTAAATCAAATAGTTTAACATTTTTTTACATTTAAATCTGAAAACAACCTTTGTATTTTAATCTGTGCTAACAATGTTCGAGACATTTTTCACCGGTGAAGACACTTCTCATTAGAATATTAGTTTAACCGCCGCGTGTGGCACTGACATATTTGGTTATCTATGGGTTTTATAGTAACAGATAAAACTGAGCATAAAATTAAAGCAGCTTAGTGCGAAAAAAATTCAGATTGTGACTCATGTAATGCACTACAAATAAAGTTCTTTACTATCCAGTACTATAATCACTGCTACAACCTAAATAGTGAGGGGAGGGGAAGGAATTGTCCACCCCTATTTAACCTATACGTTCAACCTGTTGATTGACCAGTTAAGCAGTCCCTCAGGTTCTCTCCTACGCTGGACCAATGCTGGAGCCTGCCCTAAGCGGATAGACCAGGTAATATTGCCACTTCTGACCCCGCTACTTGCCCTGCCCAGTAAATGAGGATTTACTCCGTGGTAACATGTAGCTCGCTAAAAACTGACCACAAAGAATTAGGCAAAGGCTGTTAGTGATTTATAGTCATTAAAGTACTTAGTAGAAATATATTAATATTACGGCGTTTAAATTGCGATTGTGTTAGTGTATAATTATAGTTATATACTGAGGTTTTAAATCAATTTCTTCTTAGTGAAGCTTAGTGAAGAAGTAAACTTTCTGTAATATTACAGTAAACTCGCCTAACCATTGCGTACGCCTAACCTCTGTTTACTTAAAAAATAACATAACTTCTATTTATATGTCATAATTCTAATTGGAGTCCTTATAGCTGTAACACAAACATATTTCTAGTGCTCAGCGTGTTAGAGTACGTTGGAATATTTTAAATGACCGTAAAGCCTGTCAGTGTGCTAAGGAATATTTCTATTACATTTGGCTCGCATCAAAATAGAACCCAAAACCCTGATGTAGGTGAACTTGTCTCCTTTCAATTATTTGTTAATAGCTGTTAACTTGAGTTCATAAAAAAATAACAATTTTGAATGCCTTACAGGTTCATGAATATGCACAAATACAACGTGCATGATTGAAAGATACGAAAATTAATAGATGTTTGTAATTAGAATGTGAAAATTAACTCCAAAATTAGCCATGTGCAAAAAAGACAATATTTATTTGTCTCAAAGGCACGAATTGATAGATTTTGATTTCAAATAATTCACTAAATTCTTGATATTTTTATTTACCCCTGTAAAGGTTATAACATTTTAATTTTAAAATATTTTCTCCCTATTACAGGAGATTTCTTAGAAACCATTATTTTATTCACCTCGCTTGAGCAATCTTTCGCACGGTAATAAGAAATGCATTTATCATTCTTTTAATGTATGTAGTAACTTCATTTCATAGACAATAAATATGTAACAGATGTTTCTCAGTAACCTATTACTTATTTATATCCATGATATTATTCACTTTCAAACTATTAACATTTTATCATTTATAATGAAAATATCAGATTAAAGACATTATATTGAACAATACCTTGTATTAGTAAACTACAGTGCTGGTCGACTAGCATGCATTTTATTTGGCTAACTTTTGAATAGGTGAGAGTGAGACTAAACTGGAACCGAACCCAATACCAACCGAAAAGTTATATAAGGAAATAATTTATTCATTCCGTAGGATAGTCGAAACTTGACTAATCGCAAACATTCATAATAACTCATTAAACATAAAAGTAAATTTTGAAGGGAATAAGACACAGCTGTGGTCGAGAGATCTGCATTAACGGAATGGGAATTTTCTTATTCCTACTCGAAAACATTGGAAATCAGTGAGTCTCAAATGATATAATAAATCATTTAGGTCAAGATTTCAAATCTGGAATTTTATCTTACAGTCAGTAACTAATCTAACATATAACCAAGATCTAAAAATGAACAAATAAATTTAACAATAAGCGTTGTTAGTGACATGCTAAAAACACTATTTGAACAAACAGATAAAATTAGTTTTGCTCTTATGATATACGAAATTCAATTGAATGTTATTTAGTAAAGAAAGGCATTTGAAGAAAGCATATACAATCGTATAAACAGAGGTTATTACAAACAAATTGTTTTCACTGATAGAACTAAATACTGGGAAAATGTGACATAGATCGATTAATTAATCAGCCCCAATATAGCGGTTAAAGAGCGGTCTTCCAAGAAAAATTAGATATGTTTTATAAATGACGGCAGGCCGAGCCGGGCTGGGCCAGTATTATTAATGACGTAAGAAGCGAAGAGTCTGTGACTAATGACGCCCTTATCACCTGATGTTTACATTCATCTGCAGTTATTTTTACAGCAGCTGTATCAGTGCAGTGAAAAGTTGTTAAAAGAGCACTAGATACTTGGATCCTTTAGTTATTCTATACAGTATCATAGATAACATGTTAATATAAATAAAGTATGCATTATCTATATAGGTACCAATCAGATAAGAGTTCATATTTTTTATTAACTTATAAATATTGTGTATTTAATATTAACAAGAAAAAAGTGCGCAAAACCACGTGTCGCGCAATTCATTCGTTTTTCTATGCAAACTTTTCACGAACATAGCTTATTTTAATCTTTATATGTCCTACTGACAGACAGAAGGTCGTAAGAACAGGGTTTTCCTCTTCCCGTTGGCAGATGAAGTAGTTGCGTTAGCTTATTCACTGACAGGCTTAAATGTCTCGCAGCCAAATTCAATGATTTTAGGTGCACCATCATTAAACGTTTTATTTTCAATTTAAAAATTAAGTCGCAAAATTTCAAGTCTACAGATGAAATCTTTCTTTATATGTGGTTCGAATCCATCGAATGCTCACTTGTTGAAATATTTTGATTTATTTGATATATATTTATTCTGGGATTTTCTGCTTGCCACTATGATTAGTGATTAGACCAATGTAAATTGTGTAAAAGTCTAATCTAATGGAATTTAATGCAGCAGCAACAAATTCAGTGTTATCCATTTAAAATTAAGTGTATGCCAACATTATAGCGCATAGGTCATTCAAGGTATCAAGGTATCGTTGCAAACATGCATACAAACAGGGAGCAGAAAAATGTTTTTCAATGTTTTCCTCGAGTGATACGCTCCGTCAATGGTCAGCCGTTTAATACTATTATAATATAATAAAGCCAAAAAAGCACCCTCCTCATTGCTCGTTTAAGATTTGCTTACCTTCCTCTACTTTATACTAGTCAAACAAAGTACATTCATATAATATAAAACAATGTAGCTCTTTGTTAATTAATTTGTATACTTTGAGGTCAGAAGTCATGAAATACACATTAATTAACCCTCCGTAACACGCGTGACGTTGAGTTACACAATTACACGCGCGCGGAGTGTGACTCCACTATTGATATATTTTAATTTTCTTAACAAATCCTAATTCTATGAAGATATTTGTAAACCTTTTTAGTATTTAAACATCTAATATTGTGTGTTTACACATGCTTTTTTTAATTTGGGTGGGTGTATGCATGTGTGTTTTGTAATAAAAATACGATCAGTTTTTATGAAGAATTTAGTTTTATTCATCTACAACTAACATTATAATTGAAAAGAATCACATGTTTAATTTATATAAATGATAATAAAATTATAAAAACATTATTAGCATAATAATAAAAGTAAAATATGATAACTTTAATTTAAAATATTGTAAAAGTTATGTTTAACTTAGAAAAATTGGTGTAGAATGAATAACGTCTTACCAGCAGGTCAGTCTTCGCCTTGTATTTCTAGTACTTATTCATGACTAAACAATAACTGTTCATACTTCCTATTCAAGACTTTACAACTACAGTATTTTTACAACCAGATAATTTTTTAATTAACGAAATGTTAAATCTATAAAAAAAAGAATGCCTTGAGTAAAATTTTAACAAATGTTGTTCAGTTTGAATCTGAACCTTCTTCTATAATTTGAACTTTGGCATCACAGTCCCTGCACACATAGCTTTCAATATGTTCCATACACACATATTTGTGGCATCCCTTACATGTGAATCGGGTTGGTCTGTTCTTTTTTTCTGTCACAAAAGCTACAACCTTCCATGAGTTTTCTCCCTTTGATCCAGTAACATGATTTGGTTGAGTTGCTAGCAGTCCCAATATTTCCACCCACACGTAATCTTTATTGACGTTGGGATGTTTGTCTTCGCAACTCTTGCTCTGATGTAGTCATCAAGTAGGTCTTTGGCCAGTGTTTTAAGAAAATCTTTTCTCAGCAGGTTGGTGTTTCCACTGTTGGCCTTATGTATTACATAGCCATTGATGCCTCCAATGTTCAAAAATGAAAAAAATACCACTAATGTCCACCTCCTGGTTATTCTTGCAACAGAATACGAGCACTTCATCTCGTCGACTTTTGTCTACACCTGATTTTTGTTGCATTATAAAATGTAATAATTGCTGGTTTGTGCACTTCATTATTTTCATCAGTTTTCCACTTCATCTCGTTCGTAATGAAGTGTTTTGATAGGGCCAAGACCAACTTTTTTTTTCTTGGGTTTTGTAAAGAGACAAGTGTGGTATTTTCTCTAAAAGCGAAAACACATTGAATCTACTGGGCGATTTTTTACTTCTTTCACGAAGTTTGGGATTCCCCTTCGGTTTTTTTTAATTGTACCTACAAGAGTAAGCTTGTCCATTTTCCAATAAGTCTTGAGCTAAAGGTACTGACACAAACCAGTTGTCACAGGTTATATTGCGGTCACTGTTAGAGATTGGGCGCACAAGACGTTTTAACGATTTCATGTGATGAGTTTCCGCATAAGTAGGTCCTGGTTGCTGCCGCCCACAGTAAACCTCAACAATGTTTGTGTAGTACATCTTAGCATCACACAAAGCAAATATTTTAAGACCGTATTTGGCGGGCTTGCTTTGGAATGTACTGTTTACAAACTGAACGCCCACGGAAAGCATCCAACATTTCATCGATGGTTACTGTTTCAGATAAACTGTAATGTTTTCATGCAGTTGTTGTTAAATTTGTCAATAAGAAATCTCACAGCTACAAGCATGTCTGTAGCTTTCCTCGTACCCCTGGTCCTATAATCATCAAACCGCAATCATTTTAAAATGAACTTGAATCGGTTAATATTCATTGCCAGCCTAAAATATGCTATGCCTGTACCATCAGTACGCCATAGGTCCTCAAGTCATGTATGAGATAGCTTCATGGAGCCTGCAAGGAAAAGCAGCCATAAACAGGCCTTCAAGTCAACAACAGTTATGTCACTTGCGTCCTCGGGTCTGGTAAAATTAGGGCGTTTGGCTAGAAATATAAATGTTTGTACATCTCACTATCTCCTGTAACATTTCATCGGTAAAAGTAGCTTCAGTGCGTCCAAAGGGCTTTCAGCATTACGCGCATCTGAACGAACGCCAGGTAGATGTCGTAGAAGATCACACGGTCCACTTCTGACCCTCTAATTTTGATCCGGTGTCATTCTCCACACGGTTCCATCGTCTGCGACATACAGGTCGTTAGTAATAACATTATTTATTACCTCATTGCCACGAATGTCCTGGTCATTATCCTCCTCGTTTTCAAGAACAGCTTGGTTTAAAACTGGCTCATTATCACTGTCTTCAGCCTGACTCCTCACTCAGTGAATGTTGTGATCGCTTTCTTGAACATTGTCCTTCTCTGAATCATCCGATGCCCCAATTTCATCTCCTAGAAGTCGAAGAATTTTCTTCTTCATCTGGTTGATGCATCTGAAACCAAATAAGAAGTATAATACAAAGTAATTAGGTACAAAGTTCGGAAATACATATTTTATTGGTTTGAGAACATCTTTTATGAGTAAAACAATACTCAGGCTATAAAATCAAAATTACAGATTTTATGTATCGAACAAAATTGTTTACTTACCTTAAAAGTACTCCGGTTTTAGGTTGAACGTGATGAGAGATGACTGTAATGATGAATTCTGTGTAGAACGCCGCGGAGCGATACTCCGTTATATATCAGATAATGAAGAAGAACGCATGCGGAGCGTCACTCCGCAGGGATGTTCTCAAGGTCACTGCTCAGTTATGACTGAACGTACACGCCCTAACAAGCGCGCCCACGTCTTTCTACAGATGGATGGGGAAGCTACACGCGGGCTCAAAGGCTCAACCCATTCTGACCACTATTCTAACAACAAATATACCTACTTGCGGAGTGTCGCTCCGCGGCGCGTGCGGTGGGGGGTTAATTAATAAATTTACTATACCTATTATATAAACCTATTATTTCTGTGCACTTAAAATTAATTGTAAATATCAATCGTAATGAATTTCATTAACATATACTATAAATCCGAAGATTAAATTAGTTTCGGGAACAGGCGGGTCACAGTTCCACGACTAATACCGTCCCTGTAGTTTCTGATCAGATTAGCTTTGATTAAACCGTGTGGGAAAAACCTTTGTTATATTCCACGAGCTTAATTAAGCCTAAGTCACCTTCAGCTCCGCTGGGCCACCTTAATAAGCTCAGTATTCAATAGCTAATATTACTGAAAGAGGTATTGATATTATGTGGTTTAAATTCCTTTATTGTAATGGGTCATTTATATTTACATAACAACATATCTATCGCTTTTTCTCTCTATGCTACATGCTTCAAGTCCTTTTTTTGCAATATCAAAATGTGTATCGTTTACTAGTATGATTAATTTCTAATGGCATCGCAGAAGCTATAAATAAAATTTGGAATAAAGAAAAAACTGTTACTCCCTTTAAAGTAGTGAATGTTTTAAATCTTTTAGTAGACCTCAATATGTTGGAAATCAACATAGTCAAAATGATAAGGTAGTTGTATTATCAATGTTGAGTGACACATATGCTGTTATAAAATGTATAATATATTTATATGAAGGAAATAAAAGAGATTAATTCTAATTAAAAATTTAATTTCAAATCAATAACTTATTAAATTACAAAAATTACATAAATACATTCCTTTGTACACTATAGGATCCAAAAAATGTCAAAAACTTTATATGGAACATAAAATCCGGCCAAATGTTATAACGTCATGACAGATCATAACGTCGTAACATACCTCGGGTAGTAATAACATTCTAAATATAAGAACAGATGACTCAGTCATTTCACGAGGAAAACTTTCATAATAGGTATTCAATGTGGTTTTAATTTTTGTTTAACGAGCTTAACGTAACTGCCAAGTTTCATGTTATTTACTCCAACAGCTTCTAAAATACGAGTTCTGTCATACAAAATAATGCTGATCCTCGAAAAGTGTTAGATATAAATATATAATAAGTAACCTTTTACCACATTTCTATATATTTAATTTGTACAATACATTCGTGGATTCGATGAATTATAAATGTGCATTGTACAAAAACAAAGTTTTAAATAGTCCTAAACATTTGTATGTTACAGTTGTATGCATAATGTTGTACATACACTAGCACTTATTAATGCAGCTAGAATATACGAGTACTTACTCTATTCTGTGTACACATCACTTTAAATAAATAAATGAACCAGTAAAACTAAAAGATTTTCAGAAATAAAATAAGCTTGTATTGATACTCAAACCAACCGCAGACACTGAATAGGAATAGCATATTATGAGAAATAATGCATACAATGTTCTTTTTTGTTTATAATATTAATCACAATCTTATTATCTGTGAGTGAATAAATAAGCAGTTCAATATTGCCTAATATTACATTGCTCAATTTGTAATTAAACCACATAATTTATTATGTATACTTACAATACTGTGTTCATACTCAAAAGGTTTAGGAAATATTCAATTATAGCAATATTTAAAATATTAATATGTACGCCTAATTTTTTGTGTAATTCATTATAAGTAAAATGTATAGTTATTGAATACTCTAAAACTAATCATGGTTGAACCAAGTTAAACAAATCGAGATAATATGTATCCATTCCATTTCTTACTAATCTCAAAACTCGGTTTTAATCTTATGACAATCCCTTTCAAATAAAAATAGAAGTGAATTCTGTAGTAATGTGCAAACTAATGCTTAATGAATAGTCTGATACATTGACATTATTGCTACGACAGCACATGACAAGCCTACTTTAATTACACGAATTACGTATCACGAACAATCAACCAAGCCAATTCCTGAGTTGTCACAATTATTGTTGGTATTATTAGCTCTTGACGTCACTTAATATACCAAGAATGTCGTCATGGTAACATAAGCATTTCTGTACAGTATTGTGTCTGGTCAATATTAGGTTCAACTGCGTTGTGTAGCTAAAGTCACATGTGTGTTACAAAAACCTAAACGCCATACACTTACATTATATTACAAATGTTACAAATGGAATTAATGGGTATTAAATGAAAAACTATCATTCAGTCCATATAAAAAAGAATTAAAAAAGTACCATTAATAAAGAAACGGATTAACAAGTCACTAGAATTTAAGATGTTTTACGAAGCGTGTCCAACACTAGAGCTTCTACTCCACATATACAGGTATTTCGCGAGAGGCTAGCACAAATACAGAGTATGATAGTCGACACTAAAACAAAAAAAAGTGATATAATTATACGTGATATCTCGCTTCGATTAGTGTGTGTCTGTCCATATGTGTTTTTGTTTTATAAAAAAAAATTATCTCAGAAGCCGTTGGAGTACGTGACGTGAAACTTGGCAGTTAAGTTAAGACAATTAAAGCAAAAAGTAAAACAAAATTAAATATGTACTTATTATCACATATCATCTCAAAATGGTGGCATGTAAAATGTTTCTAACTTTGATATTGCAAAAACTGTTAATACCACGAAAAATTACAGCATTAATTATTTGTTGCAAATGTAAAGAATAAATAAACAACAGTAAATTTCTTCAAATATGTTGAGAAATAAACTAATGGTATTAATTTTATTTAATTTTTGCTTTCTTTCACATGATTTTACAATTTATAAATAAAAAAATCCATATGGACAGACACTAAACGAAGCAAGATGCCACAAATGTTCATATAATTTTGTTTTGCTTATTTTCATGCCATACTATCATATTCTCAAGTTTTGCCAATCACTTGCGAAACATCCTGTATATCTTAATACACTTTTATTCTCACGGTAGGTTGCGTAACAAGATTCGCTGGAATTGAATGCAAAATATAATAGTTATTACTGTAGTAAGTTTATTTAAAACTTTATTTTTTCTATAATTTTTTTAGTTCTTATCACTGTTACCCCTAATCCAATATAATTATGTGCACTAATGCTCATCCAAATCATATGAAGTGAACCATCGAACTCCTTTTCTGCAAATAGAAATGAAGATTTGTGAGAAATTTCAGTAAATAAAGTTATTCTGTTTTTGAGATATCGTGTGAATGCACCAACAAACACAAATGTTTTTTCTAGCTCCTCGAATAATAGGCTTTACGAACGCTATGGCAATAGTTAATTATGCCACATGTATCAGTCTTAAAATAGTAACAGTTTAATTACAATATAATAAAATTTCAACAAAATAAAAATAAATGCTGAAATAACGACATTAAAATATTACAAACAAAACATTATGTATTTTTCAGATTTTTAATAATGTCCAGTTAAACGACTTTCATTACGGATTTTTCAAATAGACATTTCAAATTTTTTGAAATTTGTGATTCTTCTCATGTATAGAAGTTTTAGTTAATCGATTAAAAACAGTTATCCACTGCCTTTCCACACAATTTCCTAGTGAAAAATATTGAAATCTGGAGCATATCCCTTTTAAATCATGATCTAAAATTTCTGAGTTAGGTAATAATCTCTCAAACACAATCTAATTCTCTAATTCATTTTAGATTCAAGTTTTAAAATTAGTATTTCGGGCATCAAATTGGAGTACTATAGTTTTTGTAAATAATGTAAAATTACTCGAATTCGTATAAATACTTCATGATAAACGATTTCATTAACAATTACAATATGTTAGGTCAGTGTGTAGGAATATTAATGTAGGAGTTTTAAAGTTCCTACATAACACACTCATAATAAAATGAATAATGTGGCTCTATTTAATTTTTAAACTGAAGTTGATTTTATTTTCATGGCATCAATAATAATATATACACGTACACAGGTCTGAGAAGCCTATTTCGGTCAGAAATCTATACCTATGGCCATTGTTGTTATTGCCGTCCAAGGTATTCTGGTACTAAATATGAGTTAGTTAAAAAGGCCTACTTCAGTCTGAAAACATTTAAGATATGTTTCATTACATTATTTAAAACTGTAATAAAAGTTAATTATACTTTTTAGCATTGCATTAATGATCAAGCACTGAAACCTTAATTTGATTAAAACTAATATAAGCCTCAGTATAATAATTTAAAAAATCTTCTATCATAAACACTTCTGTCCTTATTAGTGATTACAGGGAAGGTTACATGACGGGAGTTATTACTTTTAAGCTTAATCTATGGTTGGAATAAAATAAAGTCAAGAAATTTAAAATTACACTTGCATTGATTAAATGTGTCACGTTTACATTTATCCAAACATTCACTGTAATATCTGTTGATTAAGCAAAACAAAAGGTTTTTAAGATATAAGTATATATTTTGTAAGCTATACGCCTTAAACGTTTTATAGTTAAATTAACTATACCAAAATGTCTGAAAGTGGCAAAAATCATTTAGTGCCTACCTTGCCATTAATTAAAGTTATAGATTTCCTAAAACTTTTACTATCATTCTTTAGCTCAATAAATTAGCTACTTTCTACAGAGTTTTTAAGAAAGACGTGTCAGTTGTCACGCGTATTGTTTAATAATAATCATATCATATTTATCTAATATAAATAGTTTTATTGTAAAAAGTCAAAGAAGTCTGAAAGTACAACAATAAGCATTTATATATTTCATATATTTTAACTACAAGTTAGTATGAAAATTTAAAAATTACTGTAGCGTGGTCTACGCTCATCCAGTGAGATCCATGTCTTCTATCTGCTCAGTTATATGTTGGGCTCGTATATGGCCAGTGTATAGAAGTAAGATGTTGGTAGACATATTTTCATAGTGATGACTGAGCATTCTGACCCTTCCAATGTAACTAAATAAAACAACTAACAATGATAAGAGTTGTAATTAAACTGTGTTCTCTTAAATTGTTCTTCGTAAACCATATTATATGTACGGGATTTGATTTTTGTTCTTTTATTTGATTACTTGAATGGAAATCAAAATCATATATAAAACCAGTAATGAACAATTTATATTTTTATTTATTTACCAAAGTTTTACTCGTAACAATTCATGTCGTTTCTAAAACTGTACAATATTTTAAAATATATTTTAATTCTTCGTTAACTACATACGAAATAATAAATTGAGATTATTCAAAAACAAGTTATGACATTAATAGAACAAAATTCTGGAAAAGTTTCAGTACTAATTGCTGTGATGAGGATCGCTTAATTGGTTCTAATAGGGCAGTTACAAAGCCGTCTTTTCTAAAGAATCAGAAATATTTTATAAATGACGGCTGGCCGAGCCAGACAGGTCCAGCAATATTAATGACGTCACAAGCAAAGCGGATGTGACTAATGACGACCCTAGCACCCGATGTGCTGGGATTATTGGTCCTAGATATATTTTCATGCATGATAACTGCAGACTACTCACTGCCAAGGGTGTGCAAAACTACCTACATGAGACAGAAAGTAATGTTTACAGTGTCCAGATCTTAACCCAATAAAGCATACTTTAGTATAAATAGCACGAGCCATTTAAATTAGAAGGCGTCGCGGTGAGTTGCAGACAATTGCACAGCTTCAGCAAACTCTGCTGGGAAAACATAGATCAGCATGTGATCACAGCCATGATGTACAGTATGCCTCCCAAACTACAGGCAGTCATTGCAGCTAGGCGAGGCTAGTAGTTGACCAGTACAAACGTTAGAGTTAAAGAAAAGTTTGCAATACCCTGCATAAGAGTTTAAGGATTCCTTATGTAAGAATTATGATGGCAAATATGGCAACTTGGTTATATGTCTACTGACAAAATCAGTTATATCAGATAATTAAACACAAATAAGTTGCATGATGTAGGTGCATATCTCATAGAATAATAAAAATTTAAAATATTTACTTTTACGGATGGATTGTAGAAGGGCTTGAGTAAACACGATAACAATTAGTTTTTCCACTATTTTTGTCTCACAGTGTAGTATCATGGGTAAAAGTTTACGTAAATACAATATCAATATCATACAATGCACATAATACAATAGGAATGAATGACTTTCATTAACTTCGAACTACGAAGTGTTTATCAAATTGCAAGGGTAGTCTAATCTTTTATTTAATTACAGACGTGGTTACAAGCCTTAGTAACCATAGTAAAATAAAATTTGTCCTCAAATACTGAACTATGTAATGTTTTGCTAGTTTGGTTTATATGAGTAAGAAGGAAAATCATAAAGTGCACTAAAATTTTATAATCTTGTTAGAAACTAAACAAAAGTAATTCTTATTAATATACTATACGATTTTACTGTATTGAAATTAAAGCTAAAGGGCATATTTGAAAACCAAACATTAATGTCTAGGTACAGTGACATTAACGTACAGTTCCACAGCAGATGTCGTCCCCGCAGTTTCTTGCCAGATTAGTTTTAATTAAAACATGTGGGTAATATCTTCGTTGTATTTTGTGAGCTTGATTAAGCCACACCCAAGTCTAGTTCTGCTTGGCAAAATTAAGAAGCTTGATGTTCAAAGACCAATATTACTGAAAAAGATGTTCATATTTATTAGTTTATAATCCTTTATTGTACTGAATAATTTCTACTCATTTAATATATACCTATATCTATTTCCCTCTACTTAATCCTCCAGTCCTGTTTTGCATAAAATAACTCCATATCAGTTAGAGTAGTATGATTAATAAGACTGGCATCACAGAAGACTATAACGAAATAGGTATAAAGAAATGTTGCTACTGCTTTAAAAATAGGAAATATCTGGGAACATTTAGCAAATTTCAACATATTATGTATTAATACACGCTTTCCTTACAGTATATACTATTAAAAACCTACAACTTTGGCTGAACCTATAACAATAAAAGTTAATTTAAAGGCGTACTTTATGTCAATTTGTTTTTAAACTCTACTCAGCTCATAAAGAAATATGCTACAATTATATGTTTTAGTAACATAGAAGAAATGTAGTAAAATTTATTAATTAAAAGGTAAGTTTTAAAAATGTAGTAAAACTATATTTTACGTTACAGCTACATGTGTATTTAATTTAACTACTGTAATTTGTGTTTGAGTTGGAAGTTTCATCATAAAATGCAGTTATTGTGCTGACACAGTTTAATCTTTAGGTTAATAAAACATATTTATAGTATTAGTCTCTCTATCCGATTACAAATACGGAGATCGTATAATATGGAGATATGACCTTGAGTTTGTGGATATCTTGTAAACAATTAAAAAAGGATAAGCTAATTGGAAAATAACCTTGAAATAATTATTTAAAAATCATATTACGTATTTAAAAATGTCTCTTACGTTCATAGATTAAAAAGAAAAATTTTAATCAATCCAAAATTAAAATATAAGCTAATAAGTAGTTAATAATAAGGTTATATGGAAAAGATTAGGAAAATCAACTTAAAATATCGAGACTTTTTGGTAAATATGTAATATTTATAGGAATAGTATTAATAAACTCGTAGGCTAACCCTGAAACTTCTGAGCAAGACGGCGAGCAGAGCGCCTATAGCGCTACTTTTTTCTTTATAAGTTTTTAGAAACCGCTGGTAATTTTTATTACAACGATGACTGAAACGCTGCTTGACAAGTGTAAAATCCAGGTTTTAAACTATCTTAATATGTAGGGGACACACAGTTATAATAACATATTAGCTCGTGGCCAACCACAAATTATTAGTGTCTTGTATGTTTCGTTGTGTAACATTTTTTATGATTTGAATATTTTACAGAGTGTAGTAATTATTATAGTTGACAATAAAAAAGGAAAATTATATAAGACAAACTCTTAACAAAACTATGTTTGTAGTCAGAGTACGACAACGTCCGGTTGTCGAGAAATGACGGATTTTATAACAGTATAATATAAAAAGTTTGTATTATATTCCTAATTTAGGTAAAGAAACAGATTTTTATTCGAGGTATAAGCAGTTATTGAAACAGCGTGCCGACATCCACTTGTAACAAGTGCTTTACCCAAAACAGGACAAGTGAACTCTGTAACAGTGTATAAATCTAGGGTTAATGAACCATCTGATACGTTGACATAATCATGCCACCCTTTGATTGCAATCATAACACTCCACAAACAATCAAACTCCTTATTTGTCACAACTCATGTTATTATCCCGTGACGTCATCTAATACAACTAGAATTTCTACTTGGTAACATAAGCTCACATCAAGCTCATTATATCTGGCTAATTGTAAGTTCAGTTCCATAGGTTTTATAGAATGTGACACTTAAACAAAATTAATAAACTACATAATACTCATCTTGCTAACAACTCACAGGTGTTGAATAAAAACAATACACAAAATAATTACCTTAGATAAAACATGGATGACAGTATTTGACGATTCTACTTTAAACTATTATTTTACCACTATTCTTATAAAAAGAATATATTTACAGGTTTGTTATGCTTAAAACTTATTTTGTTAATAATGTTTTCATCACTATCGCTTCACCATCTAATTTACTTTTCTAACTTTTCTTGTTTATCCGCTCATTTAAAGTTATACAACATTACACCTCTTGTAGCTAACTCAAGAATCAAGAATCAAGAATCTTTATTTCCAAAGTACATTACAATAATAATTTGTTCACACAAAAATTACATCAAAAAGTATATAAAAGTACAATGGATAGGCACCTCTGAGCTATTAGCTGAGTTGAGGTTGCCATCACTAATTATTTTAGGCAGATGGGCCTGGCAGCTCCTCTTTCAGAGTAAGATATACATAATTAGAGTAATGAATAAACCATACCAATATTTAAAACAAAGCACAAAATTAAGTTGTATTTCATAATGAAATTCAATACATTACATTACCACAACATATAAAAAATAAAATTACTACATAAATTCACATACACATACATACATATACATAAATCCACACACATACACATACACACATACAGATACATATACATTTATACACATTCACACATACATACAAATACACACACATAAACATAAATTTACAAACACATACATTACTGAAACATATAACACACATACAAAACACACTACACAGATACTTAGACACAATAGATAAAGATGTAACCATTACACACTCATACAATAAAACAAGTCTTCAACAAAATATCTAATTTATGAGTCGCTCTACATCAACAATTGTAAAAAGCCAGCATTTCAAACTTCGTATGAATGTACCCAATGTTTTCGACGAGGACACATCGAAAGGTAATTTGTTATAGAGCTTCGGAGCTATGAATGTATAAAAACGCTTGTAGACTTCTAATTTAGGAAAAGGAATAGTTACTCGGTTTAAAATTTGTAACCTTATCGAGTGAACATTTACATTTCCCAGTGTGTGGCCGCCTCTTGAGAAAAATATCCTGAGTACCCTATAAATGTACAAATATCTAAGCGGAAGTATTCCAAGCTGAATATAAAGAGGAAAAGAAGAATCACGCCGATTAGCCCTGACAATAACCCTAATGATCTTGTTTTGATTTATAATAATAGGTCGAATAATAGAATAATAGGCTCCTCCCCAACATGAAATACCATATTGTAATTTAGAGTTAATTATAGAATAGTAAATAGTTTTCAAGACAGATATTGGACATAAATACTGAAGAAAATAAAACTTCCTCAATGAATTGTTTAAATAGTTTTTTACATTCAAAATGTGTTCCCTCCAATTACACCTTTCATCCAGAATAACCCCCAGATACTTTATTTGTTCCACCCTCTCAATTTTAACGCAACCCTGACATGGATTTCTCCCGAAAATTAAGCATTGCTTGCATTTAAAAAATATATCTTGTTGTATGTCTTTTCTATTTCTTAGAGAAAAATTCATAAACTTCGTCTTTACGATCAAGACCATCCTATTTCTAGCAAACCACGTTTTCAATTTGTCAAGGTCTTCTTGCATTACGCTATACACTATTTGACTATTTATAGTGGAATAGCAAAGGGCAGTGTCATCTGCAAAACAAGTTAGGGAACCCGATAGATTTCCATTACACAAGCTATTAATATAGACTAAAAATAGTATTGGACCCAAAACAGACCCTTGTGGTACTCCAAATTTAATCGGGAGAGTTGAACTGACGGAGTTCAGAAATCTTACACATTGAGATCGGTTTGTTAGATAGCTCTTAAACCATTCATAAGGGATACCTCTAACTCCAGCTACCCAAAGATAGTCTAGTAAAATTTTGTGATCCACGGCATCAAATGCCTTAGTTATATCAATAAATATTCCACTGACCAATTTACCACTGTTAATTCCTTCATAAACGTCTGAACAGAACTTTAAGAGAGCATCTTCAGTAGATTTTTTGCCCGTAAACCCAAATTGATTTGCACAAAAAAACTTATTAGAATCTAAAAACTGAACCAACCTGATTTTCATAATCTTTTCCATTATTTTAGAGACAACAGATAAAAGAGAAATCGGTCGATAGTTATTGAGATCTTTATTGGAACCTTTCTTGTGAAGTGGGACAACTAGTGCAGTTTTTAAAGAGATAGGAAAGATACCAGTTTCGAAACTAAGGTTAATTAGAAAGGCCAACACAGGAGACAAGATATGACCCATTTTTTTCATTACATGCGCTGAAATACCATCAATACCAGGAGACTTGTTAGACTTTAAACTGTTGATAACAGCTAGAACTTCTTCAGAACTAGTAGGATAGCAAAAAAATGAATTATCCGAAAACTTAGATACAGGAAAACATTGGGTGTACATATGATAATCAAAGCCATCAAAACAGTCAGACTCGTTCATTAGGTTTTCAACTGCATTAACGAAAAAAAGATTGAACTCATTAGCGACAGCTTGACAGTCTGAGATAAGTTCTTCAGGCCTGGATAGAGAATAAACACCTGGAATGTGATGTTTCCTCTTTTGCGAACCAAGCATGTTATTAATTGTTTCCCATTGCTTCCTGAAATCATATTTATTTTCCTCAAAAATATTCTGGTAATAATGTATTTTTTGTTCATCAATATCTTTTTTCAACTTTTTCCTATAATTTTGAAAAAAACGTTGAAATTTTGGATCGTTCAATCTTTTTTTTGATTTTTTATACAGTAAGTTACTAAACCGCTGACGCTTGCAAAGATCAATAGTCATCCAAGGCTTTAACAACTTATATTTAGAGGTGATTTTGACTTTATACATTGAATAGTCCACAGCCCGTCTCAATACATCAGCAAACAATGAAAACGATACATTGGCATCGTTTTCTTCACAAATAACTGACCAGTTGTACGTGCTAAGAAAACTTTCCATTTTGACAAAATCTGTTTTATTTTTAAATTCAGGAGACAAAGTATCCTTCTCTTTTGACAAATTTGGAAATAAAATATTACAAACTACTGCATCATGGTCTTGCCTAAAAGAAGTTAAAACATCAGATTCAAAGCTACATTTGGTTAAAATACAGCAGGTTAATCATACGAAAATACAAATTGATATATAACATCAATAAATAATGAAATTGAATGATGATACATCTTTAAAACAAATCAAATAAATACATTTCGTAATAAGCAGCAACAACGACCTTCTCAGATGGAATAAAACACTTCAAAAGGCCAACTTCCTTTACCTATTATAAGCGATTCACAAAGTCATAAAGACTTTTCAACCGTTGCTGTGATCCTTATCATTAAACAGATCTATATTTGGGGACTAAAGCTTGCATATGGAGACGAGGCAGAGGCCATAGTTGATAATCCAGACTTGCCGTTGAAATATGTAAGGAAATTGCGTTCCACTGGATGTCTCAAAAGATAAAGGAAGAGTTAAAAGGTCTTAATGGTTTATATCGCAGTAAGCAGTTAGTGAACAAACATGTCGTTATTGTCAATAGCTCGAGACTGCGAAAATCCAGCATCTGGTCCGTTGGTACGTTTCAATGTACGAAGCTCAATGTAATACCACCACTTCTTAAGAATAATATTGTATGATGTATGGTAGTATAATATTGGTGATATACAATATATCCTATCTAATAAATTGTAATTGAATTGTAGAAAGCCCTTGTCACATTTGGGAAATAGAATTAAAAAATTCAAGAATTCATTGTAATAATACGTGTAAATGAGAGTAAATATAAAATGAGTAATGTATATATGTATGTATGTATAAAGATATAATAAAATAAAATAAAGAAGAAAATCATAAATTTTATGAAGTTATATGGAGTAAGAGTAAATATTAAATAAAAACACGATGACATACATGTAACGGATATTCCTTCTTGCAAGCGGCCGATATTATTTAAGACCTTATTTCCTGATGCAGCAATAATTTACTCGTGTTTATATCAAACATTAGATTAATTTACATACAGTGTGTTTCTCTGACAACCACCACTGTCCATTAGGTTATTGACATATTGTAAGTTATGGTCAGGTCAATGATTGCTATCTGGAAATTAACCTTCATTAATTGCATTGTAAACTTTGATGACAATTTATGTAAAACTATTTTGTAACTATGTCATAGTTACACTTTATATCACCCTATTATAGATAAATGTTTGAACACTATTATTTATGAATAATTTAGTTTATTTTGTGTTTTAAATATTGATTAAGGTAGTGGAGATACAAAATTTGTGAGTTATATAACAAAAAGCCGTTTAGGTGTCGTCACAATTTCGCTGTAATACAAACATAACTAATAGACTAATATAACTAAGAGAGTGGTAAATTTCAAGGTGAGTGACGTAGCTAAAATAAAGCCATGTTTAATATGTTATACAGTGATCATTAGTGTATAATTTAAAAATATTTTGTCATATCAATGCTTCCTCATATAGTGTTACTAATACGTATTACCAAATTAAATGCATTTAGCATGACTTCGTAATTCAACCGTTCACAGAACAAAACGAACGGAATATTACATTAGTTTTTAAAATACCAACAATAACATTATTGTATGTTTGTCCAAAATTAATAGGAATACTTTAGCTAAAACAAAACAAAAACAGTAAATATAAATGCTTCAAAGGGCAAGTAACATGTTAAGTGGTCTGTGTGACTCGCCCATGCATGCTGATGAGGTATATTATTATCTCTCTTCGTATATACTCTGCAAGATGTAACGTGACGTCATGAATGCATTTCGAAAATAAAACCTATTTTTTTAAGAAATCATCGCACTTAAGTAAGGGTTCAAAATAACATAATGTGTTTCGTAATTGAAACTAACAGAATATTACATTTTCAAAAGGATTCTAATGGGTTTTGACTGTCAAAATGTCTATATATCCTTCAGTAACTGTTAGAGTTTTAAGTAATGAAGCTGGTTTCATTTATTCGTTATATATTACGACAAATATCAAAATTAATTCCCTGATAAGTAGGCTACATAAAGCTACATATAAAACATTGTTTTCAATTTATAAAAATAACACAAGAAAACATTGTTTCCATTCCATGAGGAGATATACTACTGTTTCTAGGCTCCAAACCATTGTTATGACAACCATCCTTACAGCTTAAAAATCAATTTCCATTATTTGAAATAATATTATCTATGTTTAAATTTTAAAATGTGTTTTTGAAATTATTTTTTTTATTAACATAATATGGTATAAATGAATTATTTTAAAGTAAACACTATACAGTATAAAAGTAATATTTAAAGTAATCCCTTTATGTTATGTTTTATATAATAAATCAGAAAAGTGAATGTATTTTAAGGGAAATATAATTTTATTATATACTTTTACAATTACCTGAGAAATACCATCGTAAAATATAAGCTTAAAACAAAACTTTAACTCATGTGTTCTTATTTTCTCTCCAGATACATAGTAATAAAAAACGTTAGTAGACGATTGCTTGCGTTTAATTACGTTCTTTTACGAGCCACGCTAACAAAGGACAGGGTTTTTCTGTTACTAACAACTATTTTATTTTTAACGGACACAATAAAATAATAAACAGAGTCTGAATTTCTAGACACAACAGACACGTTAGGTAATATTACTTTACAACATTTATGTATAAAAACACAAGTTGTTTTTCCGGATGAAATAGTTCATTTCAACTGTTCACTCATTCAATTCGTTAAATGTCTATTGACATATCTTGATATATTGCTATCAAGTGCTACACACACAAGGATAGAATGCGGATCAGACATATGTTTTTTTTTTATTTCATAAGTATTATGGATATGATCTTTAGGATTTTGTTTTTCTATCATCCAGAATAAACTATGCACCATTGTGTTGTGTTTTTGCATGAACTTGAAGAAAGATTTACCTGTAATAACCATAATTTTATACATAATTACACAACATATGAATTTTTTATAAGTATGCATATCTATTCTCAGTAAACACTTCACAGACTCTTAGATAAATATTCCTCCGCTCTGGCCTAAGAAAGTCAAAATATTATTAAAATAGTTGGTGCAATGTAATAAAACATGGAATTCTTATAGAATTTTGATCCATTTCATGGATGTTTTATTGGTCAACTATCTTACTCCAAAACAAGTCGTTTTTTAACTTAATAGCCGGTTATTCTAAGATGTTCTAGTTGATAGGGATACCTCCAGCGGCAATCATTATCTCAGAAATACTATGATACATGGAAAATATATGAATATAATGTTCTGGTCATTCTGCAGGTAGATGTATCCGAAGACACTGGTAACTACTAGTATAACATAGTAATAATTAAACAACACTGTACAGCAATAAACATTATACAGGGTTAGTATAATAATTTTAGTGTAAGATGTCTAAAGTCATATGCATTTTACAGCAGCTATTTTCTGTTGTATGTATTATGTACCCTACTATACAGTACTTCGTGGTGTTGTTGGTTTGTGTTGATCAATAATCGCATCCGCTGCTGTCATGATTATTATGCTTGTACTCATCTCTGTTACGTACCTAATAAAACCTTTAATATTAATCCGGTTTAATCTATTACAAACTAACAAGATAATCATCCTATAATTGGTACAAAGGAAGTGATGCACTCAAAGGCATTAGTTACCAGAACTTCGAATTAAACACTCTGACTAGCCTAGTTTGTAAATACAGAATCGAGAACTCAGGCCAAATATTCTATGAAAATGAAAACAAGTAAATTTACTTAGCCCTTTAGTTAAGTGTAAGATCTTATCCTTCGCCACTTTAATTTCATTATCAAGTCAACACTTTACAAAAACTAAAATGATTATGAATATTAATTATTCTTAATACCAGTGCGAAATAATAAATTTAGAATTTAGACTGCAGACTTTCTAAAAAGTACTCATAGAAGTGACATGACCACAACATAGGGTGATGATTGAATATGATAGAAGAGCACACCACCAGACCGAGGGATATGGTATAAATCTGAATAGTGACTACTTTAAATAAAGTAAATTCACTTGAATCTTAGTAAAACTGATGTATTTTAAATAAAAGAGATTGCTGTTAAGTGTAATTGTTTAATTTTATTAGGGATTAATCAGGATATCATCCCCCTCATCACTCCTCTTCTCCTCACTATTGGTTCAAATAACTAATTATTTAATTTATTATTATTTAACTAATTACTGTTAGCTTATAGGTTAACATAACGTATGTAGAAGCAGTTAACACTCGATAGTATTTATGAAATTTTCAGTAAATTGTTATATGTATATATAAATATCTACATATATATATATATATATATATATATATATTAAATTTGTATAAATGGCAATAGCCTTATTTAATTTCAATAAACATTGAATCGCAAAAAGTACTTGCTCCGCCGGGACTCGAACCCGGATCTCAAGTGAGAGATCCGGGTTCGAGTCCCGACGGAGCAAGTACTTTTTGCGATTCAATGTTTATTGAAATTATATATATATATATAAATATACATATATATATAAATATATACATATATATATAAATATATACATATATATATAAATATATACATATATATATATATATATATATATATATTATCTGTGTATTTATATTAGACAGATGCATGTATGACAATCACATCCACCCTACATGACAGGAGTGACAATAACTGACACCATCACCTGTGTCACAGCCGAGCATGAATAAACACCTCATTATCATACTGAGTCAAATAGGAACCTCCATTCTGTATGCGATGTGAGCACTTCACTACAAATGTCACATATTATCATATATTTATCAGTAAGTTATTAGGATTTTAGAATTTTTTAAACGAACAAAACCTAATTTTAACCACGTGATGTGCATTCCTACACATAAGACCTCCAATATATATATATATATTTAAATCATTACTATGAATCCTTTTTAGTGTCTATGAATCTGTAATTGAACACAAATATATGGTAATTAACCCTGTAAATATTTCCAAAACTTTTTGTACATTCTCACTATGTTTCGGGACGATTGTCCCATCGTCTCAGAAATGGATAAAAAAACACGTAAAAGCATATAATAAATATTCAACTAAACAAATAAAACATAGACACGATAAATATTTCACAAAATATTTTCCAGGTGCGATATCAATGTTAAAAGCCATTTAAAAAGACATGCTTGAGTCGTACCTTTTATTTTAAAGGAAATAATCTCATGCCAAGCCATGATTAACTGTCGATTAACATTATAAAATGAGCTATGATGTAATATGTACTCAAACTGCTTATGATTATTCTAATATCCTTTACGTTTCTGTCACAAACAACTTTAAGACATGTAATAAATTTTAAAGTTGTATTTAATTCTTAAATAATCTTCGTTAAACTACTCTGCTATACGAATAAAATTGACGTAGCAATTATTAGGTTACAAAATATCAATCCAGTATACTAAATTAATGTTACACAGCGTTCGTGGTTCCAAGCGCAGCAGCTCAATATTTTTTTAGTTTACAGGCACTAAGTGAATTTAAATGGCTGGAAGTAGATTTTTAACTAAGCGAGTTTGACAAAAACTTTTCAATCCTACGAGGTTTTTATCTTTTTTCAACGGGGGTACAAAGCAAACTGTAACATAACATCGGACATATAAACTAGAAGCCGACGCTTTTTTACCGGGGTAGGTTTCCGAGACCTAATTATATAATTTATTAATCGATGCAATAAGAAAACCTCAACTGTGGCTAAAGTGCGGGAGAATTTAAACGGGTGGGAGTAGACCTTTTGACCAAAGTAGGCATCTCAGTCCTTCTCATATTTTATTCATCGGAACAACAAGACAACCGAAAATATGGCACCTCAAACAACTAGAACGGAAATATATAACAAGGAATGGAATTTAACGCTTTTGTACTTAAATAAGTTTCCAATATCTGTATGTATTTTATTTATTGAGGAGAACAGGGCAATCTTGCTTTGGCATCGAAAATATATTTAGTTCGGTCCAGAAATGCCACAGTAGACAAAATTATACACACGAATATACTTTGTTACCGTTTTAGTCTTTTTTTACGTTAGGAAAATGCATTATGCACCGTCAGGGACAGATGTTCGCCCTGGTGTTTGGGACTCTCACCCACTAAAAAACCTACCGTTGCAGGCATTGGAACCCCTCTCGGGAATGCATCTCTGCAACTACTTCAAGAGAGTGCCATCGTTCGCCCAATGGGCATTACTTCATTATAATATCCACCGAAATGAGCTATTAACATATGTAGCATCAGGTGTACTAGTTTACACAGATCGTAAAAAATAAAAAAAATTTTCTCTTTTATGTCCTAAATATAATTGTACTCTACTTAAAACAGGCTCCATCTTTTTATTATGTTATTATGAAAATGTTGATGGGTTTGTCATTACGTGAATCATTTATATGGTTTTTATTGAATGGAAAATACTATTTACAATAATTACAATGAAAAATTCAGCTAATTCTAAATTATTCCGTGCCACAGTCATCTCGTAATTGTCAGTTAACTCCCAGTTAATTTGCCGCCTTACATAGCAATAAAATTTTACTTTAATTTGTTTGTTTTGAGGAATGTTTTTTTACGTTAGTGTATGTTTCTTTACTGATTTCATGTATAATTATTTTTTTTTATCTTGAAGTTATTAGACCATAGAGTAGGTCTACCGCAACCTCTCATTATTGAAATAAAAAAGTTGTATATGGCAAGTAATGTAACCTTATTTATATTCGTAGTCAAGTCTAAATATAGAGGAAAATTTCTAATAATCAATATTTAAAATCTTCATGTTTAAAATCCTTTTTTGTAGAAGCATATCTTTTAATGTGTGGTTATTTTTGATCGCTGATAAGGTTCATCGGTTTATTCATTTCTCATATATTTTATTAAACTCACCTAGTCGAAAGGATACTTCACTAATGTGAATTAAGTATCTCTTTTACAACCATATATAAACCAAATGATATGTACGCTAAATGAAATAAATCATAAGTAGGGAAATGCTTCCTGGCACGTAGCTTATTTAATTACTTACGGTTACTTTATTAAAGACTATATTGGTAGATTAAATAGGTACAGAATAAAAAGAGGAAATTCAGTGACAAGACGCTGAGTTGACAACGACGAATGGACAATAGCAACATACGCTACTACATTATCAGTATCATCTGTACAGGAAATGAACTGCTACCAGTAGATCGCTACTACTACAATACATCCAGAGACTAACAGTCTTGTTTCAATCGGAAAGTAATTACATTACCAACGAGTTAAACAGATTTTGTACGTTAGAATTTTTAGAAAATGTAGCTTAAATATTCGTTTATATATAACAAAAATTTGGTTTAATAATGGTTATTTTGATGAAGATCGAAATAATGTAATTTGGCTCAATTTTGGCAAAGATATTTCCACTACTAATATAGATAAGCATGATGCAAATGGATATGTCACAGGATAAACAATCTCAGTAAAATAACATGACGAAGTGTTATTAAAATCTTGATACATATATCCTAAATATTCGCAAGATATATCGAAAAAGATAGTAAAACGTGCATGCTCATATTTCACTTAAAACTTTATTTAGACAAACAAAAATAAAGCGTAGTATTTTGGTTTATATCCATCCGTTGTATTTGGCTGAGCGTTATTGAAGCCTTTCTCTCAGTAGCACGGTTCAGTTCCTGTTTTGTCTGCCGGTAGAGTATAAAATTATATTATTCTTTTGTCTGTCTGTCCAGACGTTTCAAGAATAACATGAACTATAGACTTGGAATACGCATAGAACCCGCCGCACTTATTTTAAAAGTAAGATTGTATTTGGTTAAGTAAAACTAAACAACACATAATATGAAACGGTTTCATAAGCTAAGAAAATCTACATCATAACCTAGGATAGGTGACAGTTAAACCGTGTACTTACTACGGAAAGAATACCAATCTTAATCAATTACACGTAATTACTTTGTATTTAATATAACACGTATAATCTTTATCGTATTAAGCCAAATTTGACTAGTACAATGATTAGGACTGACTAAAAATTTGTGTAAAAAAAGATAATATAATTATAACTTACTCTATTTGTGATTTATGATATAGTTTTCGTAGGGTATAAGGGTACAAACTTGTATCCATTAAATACTAAATTGTATTTAGAGTAGCGTTAACCACATTAAACCCAAGTAAACATCGTCTACTAAACTGAAATTACTTTGGTATACCAGTGTCTCTGGCAGGTTTTAACCATTGACTTAGCTTGTTCCTTGCAAAATATCTAACCCTTAATACCTCTTATATTTATAATAGTAAGAACTTATTCAGCGTCAAATTATTTTAAAACCTTCACAATTATTTATGTGTAGCTACACGTTATTTTAGTAATTTTACTTTTTAAGCTTATGTTCTTTGTGGTTTGTATAATATCGTCCACAAAATGTAAAATTTATTTTAATAAGATATAGACCTATACTTAAATATGTTTTGTTTGAATTTTTCAATATTTATTTAACCATAAAATAATAGTCGAATTATTTGAAAATTAGAATATTATTATTACTAATTTTTTATAATATTCTAAATATAATACGATTACAATACTATCATACAATAAAAATTTCATATTACTACGATGTAATTAGATGGTATCTAACCCTTAATACCTCTTATAACTATAATAGTAGGAACTTATTCTACGTCAAGTTATTTTAAAACCTTCACAGTTGTTTATGTGTACACGTTATTTTAGTAATTTTAGTTCTTAAGCTTATGTTCCTTATGATTTGTATAAAATCGTCCACAAAATGTAAAATTTATTTTAATAAGATATAGACCTATATTTAAATATGTTTTTTATTAGAATATTATTATTACTAATTTTTTATAATATTTTAAATATAATACGATTACAATACTATCACACAATAAAAATTTCATATTACTATGATCTAGTTAGATGAAATAAAATATTATTTAATAACCTTTGTAAATCCACTTCAACAATATTCAACAAGCCCAACCAAAACGTTAGACAATGCGAAATTCCTTTATTATTAAGTTATTTCATTATGAATAAAATATTTTCTTCAAATAAATACATACATTTATATCTAAATGCTATTGCATTTGTCTAGTTAACATTTCTCTTTCGATAAGTTGATTTAATAGATTTTATATATAATAGATAATAAGTATTGGTGCGGTAATTCACTATAAAAATGTATATTTCTACTTCATTTCATAATTATGGTTTATTATGAAATATATCCTTCATAATATGAAAATATTACTCTATATATTTTCTTGTTATATGAGTATGATTCAATCAACTATTTTATAATTAGAGGACAGAGTAATAAATGTTACTACTATATTTTAATGTAAAATTATATTTACTTTCTGAACGTATGTTGGCAGGAATGTTCTAAGAGTAGAATGGAAAGCGAAGGTAAGGCTTTTTTAATACAGCATTAAAACCGAAACTGTTTTACGTACTACTATCTTTTTTTTCGACGGGTTTTGCCTAGAATTATTGTAAATAACGGTTTATAGAATAATGTAACCTAAAGATACTTTGTTACCGACCATTAGTTATTAGATATGAGCTCCAAGGTCAAAACTACTTTTTTCCATAATTATGGAAGTTTTATAGATCCGTTAGTCTCAAGAAAATATCTGAACGACCTGTTTATTGATTAAGATTTGACTTTGACGATTTTGAAATAAGCCAAGTGACGAGCCGACGAAACTAGAATGTGGCATCAGAACAATTTATCCTAAAGATTAACCTACTAATTATAATTATTGCAAGAAAAAATGTAAGGATTTGTTTAAAAATAAATATTTAACAAAGAAACTTTCATGATCTCTAGGGCCGGCGAGACAGTAGTTGACCTCTTACAGTTGCAATTTACGTACTATTCAACTTACACACAAATCAACCTGAATGCAGCTAAAACTCGAATGGCTATTTTATAAAACATTTATATCCAAAATAATATTCCCATCACATTCTCATCAAAACCACATGATCTATGTTCTTATCAGACATAATTCCTCTTGACATTTTTATTAATTTTATTAAAACTTATACAAGATTTTTTATATATTGATATCTGGCCGTGGTATCCAAAATGTAGTACTCTTTTAAATATTGGTTTACTGTCAATTTTGTTCATACATGTGAGTTATTTGCAATAACTCCGTGGTCTATTTTCTCAATTTAGTTATTTAAATACTGGGTTGCTAATGCTGATATTTAGATTACAAAATGTTATACTACATAAATATTCCCATATTATGGATGACAGTCGATCACGTACTTTGATAAGTTTGCAACCACCCAGTGGGAAAACACATATTTCATTAATATTATAAACGGTTAATAAGAAACACTTTAAAAATATTCCGTTCATTGTGGAAAAATGTATTATGTAGCCTATAAAAGTAATATGTTGTAAATGTTTTATATATTTAAACTTAATCATGGAGATAGTATAATGTTTAATATATTTTTAACGGTAATATATATTCTAATTTAGATAGCAGAGAACAAAAGAGATCCACGATGAACGAAAAACATGTGGTAGTTGGCTTACAAAGTCGATAACATACACCGGAAATTACATTCTCTAACATAATAACGTCTTTCATTTCTGGTGAAATATTAGAATTGTGTAGCCAAGATTGTGTTTTTAACGAATTTACACGAAATGGTGTCAATGTCTAGAGTACAAAAAAGAGCATTTTATTAATAAAACTATACTGCAAAAGAGGCCTGTACTATGACAGAAAAACTTACCAATAAATATAAATGTTTATAAATTCAATAGCGATATATAGGCTATAAAGTTCTGGCAAAGTAATAAAAATATGTTACGTATATGTTTCAAATCCACGTTTACTGTTGTAATTACTTGATAATAAATAAGTAAATAATATGTAGAAAGCATAGTAGGTAATGCTGAGACATATATTATACGCTAATGCAATACCTTGTACATGCAATGTGATGTATTTATCCCAATAGATAAATTTACCTTTGGAGACTTGTTCCTTGGGATAATCCCAATTACAATACTCCATCCTGTCTTAATCTCCCTGAGATCAGGAAATTTTTCACCACAGAGAAATCTCATAGGAACATGATTTAGATTAAGTCGCTATGGCCAGATTTTTTATTACCATTTGCAGTATATATTTCAGCAACAATAAGTTCTGCTTACCGGTATTTGCACTAACTTCTTTGAGGCGTCTAGATTTGGATTTGTAAATCCATTATATAGAGTCTGAATAAATTTGTTTATAACATTTTTTTGGGTTTTTCTCATTTTTATGCATTTTAATAACACGATGGTTTGTAGAAAACTGGTTAAATCCCTCCACTGAAATCGTAGAAAGCTACTCAAATAAACACCTGTAATCTTGAATAATAATTGCAAACGAAGCCGCGGGTATGTGATAGTAACTAAACACAGTTTTCCATTGTAACAGGACACATCATCAAAAGTTTTGTGATTGCATTTGATTTTGGAAAAATCTGCTAACGGTTTTATTTAATTGGAAATATTTAAAATTAATATAACGAATATTTTTACATGGAGAGTATATAAAATGTGTGGGTGATATGTATATACACATTATATAAGAAAGGCATATAAATGTTTGTACAGTTAATCAGCACAAAACCATTTCGACTGTCAAGCTGCCAATGTCCATGATGGAGACGAACGACTCCACTATCTGCTGTTGCTATCATCTGTCAATGTTTATATCGTGCAGTACATTTGTGCTCACCTATACTTTACATATGTCATTTTCGAGTTCTACATTAGGATATTTAACATTTCATGATCATAAATATATTGTAAATATGCATGAAAAAGCTTTCTATTTTCAGTTAGATATAGATATTTGAAATTTTACAATATTTTAAGTTCTGCTTAGAAAGAGTTCTGTAAGAATTAATTTTACGTAACTTTTTTCCGCATAACCAAGATTTTTTAATGAAATATATGATTTTTGAGACTATGTATGACTATGACGAACAATGTCATAAATTTAAAATGTTATTTTAAGCCCTTATGGGCCGTTTTTCTCTGTATAGTTACTACTACGTATAGTTTATTGCTTTGCCCGTTCTGATTAAACTTATTATACCATTTTGGATACTTTCCACAATCCTTTGATACAAGTGTACAACTGAATATTTCAAGGAGTTAAATAATTGAACTTACAACTTTCTTAAAAACAAATATATTTGTATATTCTAACCTTTTGTCAAACTGTAAATATAATTGATGTAATGTTATAAATAGAAAGAGCATATAGAATAATGGCATAATTAATTTGACTACATCTCAAGGTAAGTACTCTCCATTAGGTAGTGAAATAAAATAAATAAAATATCTAACAATTAAAAAATGTTCATAGGTGTTATAGGGTCGCTTTTCTTGATTGTTAATGTAACAGCTAAAATTAATTGTCTATAAGAAAAAACAAAAATATTTTTCTAAATAGTTTTTCATATTAATAATTTTACTTTTCTAGTGAACTACGTAACATAAACCCTCCTTTTAATTTTCAACCTAAGATGCGGAGAGCGGACAGACAGACAAACAGGTTTAGACATTTTAGAACACAATTGCAGACAAAACAGAATATCTACCAGCCTAATATCTAAAGAATGGCAGACTATTCACGATAAGTGAAAATTCCATGGAAAGATATACGTTTACCTTCATCGAACTTATTCTTGTATAAGAAAAAATTTTGTTTCCTGCAAAATTACAAGTCTACATATGAAATCGTTCTCGATATATCGTGCAAATTGTTAAGTTTATGGAAATACCCAGCTATATTACAATCAAATGCAATGTTTTTCTTTTTAAAAATGACGTTAAATGTAAATGTTATGCCCATAGTTTCTTGAAATGTCCAGCTGAATACAAACATACACATAAACAGACAGAGACGGAAGAGAAATTAAAACAAAAAATTAAATTAAACTTAATTTAAACTTTTAGTAGTAGCTAGGAACATAACAAATTTGTCTAGTTGATATCTAAAATCATTCTTGAGATAATCCCTGAGGTATTGTCTTTGACAACGTTAATTTTATGAATTACCCATCGAGGTACATCTACTCCACTAAACTCTAATCTTTTATATATTAAATATAAATAACAAAAATTTGCTGATACAATGTCTTATTAACCAATCTACCAATATCACATATTGACGTATTAAAACATTATAATTGACTGATAAAAACAGAGTTACAATAAAGTATTTGAAAATTTTTTATGTATAACGTATACTGCCGAAGCCTAAGAAACAAGTGGTTTTACTACACATTACAGCTACGCACCAGAGTAAGCAAAAAAACAGTGGTATCCTCATTCATACTATCAACGGTTAGGTTCAATTAACCTGCATTACACTAAGCGTAGATTTGAAATAAATTGGTATATGAGTGAACCCCAGTAGAAATCAGTACAGTATTTGCATATGTCTCTTGAATATAATACAGGATTTATTTTTGTTGAATTTTTCAAGAAAATAAATGATTTCATTGTACGAATAAACCTTGCCTTGTAGCATAGGCTTTATGGTTTGAGATGAGTTTAATTAAATTGCAAAAGCCACAGAGGAACAGCCTCGAAATGATTCAACATATCTTGTTATGCTATGAATATTAATAATTCCTGTGGATTAACTAAATGGATATTGTTTAATTAGTAATCCTAATTATTAGTAATTAATTTATAATACTATTTTTACCTTAAAATAATTGTTTTATTTCTCTACCGATTTGATATATGTTAATTTACTTACATTTAATATTTAGTTACAGAGAGGAATGACAGATAATTCACATATAATGACAGATATGTCCTGGTTTAAGGTCTGCGGAAATGATCTTTAAATAATAATTACAACTTAGCGAAGCATGTTTACATTTGAATTATAAGTTATATCTTATATCTTATTGTGAAGACTGCAAAGAATTGCACATGTAATCGTCGACCAACACTGGGAGGATCAGTCTCGCGCATCATCAAAACGCACAATTCAATACTCTGAATTATTACTATACGACAAAAGGAACGTTCTCTGAACGATTATTTACTTTCATGTTCATTTACTGAAAGGTAAGTAAACGTTAGACTTAAGATACTAGACTTTTGCATTTACAATTTGATCAATACCATAATATTTTGTAATATCTTGTTTCGGGGTGTAATTTGATTTTATTTTTTCATTAATATAATATAGTATTTAAATCCATAAGTAATAATTTTATAGAAATGTTGCAATTCTTGGTATGATTTTTATTCTGACATTTTAATAAGTTTTTGTTAAAATATCACGTTCTTTACTTTTTCTTACAATAATATATTTTGAATTGTGTTTAATTGCTTAAGTGCGTTATAGATATACATTAAATTTCAAGAGACTAGAGATTTGTAGAAAAATGTACTTAAGAGTTGTTTATGCTTTTTATGCTATATCTTCTACGACAATTCAATAGAAACCTTGGTTGAGACCAGTTTTAAGTAATATATTCAAGACATAATTTTAGATGTTTTAATGTAATCTTGATACTTTTGGTTTAATAAAAAATAAAAATTATGAGAAAGTGAAATATTTATATTCGTATTTACTAATACCCTCCGGTTGTAATCAAATTACTCATATAGAGACCTAAAAGGCTAAAAACACTTCAACTTCATTTTTTACAAAGGAACTGTGCAAATCTGAAATTCTTTCTTAAGTAAGAATCTTATCGAATGTATATTTTTCATGCATTGTATAAGAAGTAAAAGTCTGCTCATATTTTTTATTAAAATAACAATTATTGTAACAAATTTAGTTTTCAAAAATTGTATATTTAGTTAAAACAGAGAAATATATCACAAAAGGTACCAGAAGTAATGTTCGAAACTGAAGTCGTATACCCATTGTAGTCTGCAAAAGGTAGAAACGATATGATGTGATTACAGTGAGTGCATTGAGAAGGGAAGCGAGGGGAAAACTTTTATTCAAGTATTTATTCGTAAAGAATGTCGTTACATGTACACTTTTAATTAAACTTGGTTCCAGAATGTAAAAAAAAACACAAAATACATTTTTGCATCTATGTAATAGTGTATGTAAAAAAGTCGTAATTTTTACCAAGATCACTTCATTACAATGTTAAGGGAATAACGCATGAAGATTTTATCTTGTTAATGCTGGTAGCAGAAGACAATTCCATGATATCTTTTCCAAACAACCTATGATCTCAAACTCTTATGGTCAAAATAATACCTAGACTACCTCCGAAAGCCTGGACAAAGTTCCGATAGCTGCATTGATAAATCCCTTGAATATCTTCCATTCGTTTGTTTTGGTCTTTAGGTGTAGTGTTTATCATCACAGTCATGATAAAGTCTTGATCACACGGTTTAGTGTTTTATTGGTTTACTGTAAAGGCTTCATTCATAAATTGATAATTGATTTTCCACTCTTTACAGAGATCTAGAAATATTTTCCTAACTAATCCGCCCAATTAGATTCATTGCTACTTATTAAATGTTTCTTAGCACACCGAAAATAAACATAAATATTCATTAAAGGATTTAGGAAAGCTGGTTTACAACATTTTTTAGTCCGATATGCCTTTTTATATATTAAGGCAAATACTCCTTTAGGATCTTATTTACATGTCTTTCACCTTACAAGTAAAAATTTCATCGTAACTTTATCTTTCAACAATTATCTCGTATTGGTTTCCTTCCAATTACTAAATTGAATCAAATATTTTACAGCATTAAATTTGTACTGGTGTATTCAATATAATCAAATTGTATTTAGATTCACATACAATATTCGTTTACTGTTCAAGAACAGTTAGTCTTATTTGATTAAGTAGCAATCGGATGTGTTATTTTATCCAAGTAATAGATCAAATAACTGCAAAAGTCTAAGGCTTGTATCAAATAAAATAGTGGTACGAATATCATTGTCCATAAATAATGTTCAGTGAATGGACCACATCGCTTTACATAACACTGATACCTCATGTATAGCTAATATATGTCGGATATGTCATTATGTGGCGTGTTGGTATTGTGTTTGATTAACTGATTGCTCTTATAATCAACTGATTGATGTGATCATTAAGTGATTTTAGATTTTTTTCATTTTTACTTAAAACATATAGCTTGCCTTATTGTGCGTATCGGCTTGGGTAGGAAGATTTTTAAACAATTAAAAATATGTATATCCTGCCTATGAATGTATAAAACATGAATACATCTCGTTCACAATACGCATCATATGTTACACATAGTGTTTTCATTATCAATATAAAGAATAAAAAACCAAAGGTGGTATCTAATCTAGTCTTACAAGAAGTTATGTGTATGAGTAAGATTTTAACCTTAGTTTGGGTTCCATGTAATTCAGATTTTTTATAATTCACCTACTAGAATCATAGTTTCCTTAATGTTAGCCTAAAAGTCAATTTAGACAGTTTACAAACTACTTAAATACTAAATTTCTGCTCATTTTATATTTTAATGGTATTTATATTCGTTATGTGCAAACGGGATTTATAAATTTAAATTAAAAATATAGTTTTAATTTTTTACATACTGTTATCAAGAAAGATCCTTACCAAGTACAAACTTTTGCTTTTATAAATGTTTGTAGCGATCTCATTATTAAGAATGTACTACTAAAATATATAAATAAACAGTTTTTATATGTAAACTTTTGGTATATTTCTATGCTTCAAACGAATTTGTCGAGTTTTAATATTTTAGATGGGTAGGTAACATTTATATTGAAAGTAAGATTACTAATACAATACCCAACTGTATAATTCTTATGGTCAGTGTAAATATACCATTGAGCAACATATTTGTATTAGAATTTCTAATTTGTCATTTGGTATATTAATATATATTTTATAATAATATGTAATATAGAACATGAAAAAGTGCAAAATATATCATAAACATGTTTTAAATCGCTTCTAAGGACTCATATTAAATAGTAACAACAGTTTATTTATTCGTTATAGATTTTATATACTAGTATGATAATCCAGGTAATAAAATACGTTCCAAAATGTCATTGCGTATTAGTTTATTGTTAAACCTATGTATTGTGTATTTTGATGCTCTGTTGTTGGAATACAGATAAGGATAGCAAAAGAGATATGGCAAATAAGACTGTTTTTATATTCATAGTGCATGGAAGACGAGAGTTTAGTAAACCGTTTAGTGATCTACAGGACTAATGGCCTACGGACACAAGTTTGAGCAGAGATTATTCTTATTGCCTGGAAACGAAAATTGCTGTTTGCTAAACTAGTTAGAAAGGAATTCTATTTTAATTATAGTTATATGATAGTTTAAATTAGCTATATTATAGTTTAAATATAGTTTAATTAAATTTACAAGCTTATATTCTGTTAGTCTTCTATACACAAATAAGTCTAAAAATCTCTCTCGAGTGTTGATTCACGAGTGTTATGCACTACTCGTGAAATGATATTTTTTTCTTGAGGCGTCCTGTAATTTAATCCTATTCCTATTAGATTTAGTAGTTATCAAACTAGGACGGAATTGAATATTCAGACCTAATTGATTTGAAAATGGAACTAGTTAAGCCAAATTTATACTTTATTATTAATAAAATACGGGCGAAGGTACGTATACTTAAATATCAATTATTTCAGAAAGAAATATTTCATTAGACGTATAATAATCATTTTGTTTTTAGAATAAAAAAATATATGTCATAAATTAATGTGTATTTAATATATGTGATAGATCTTCTTTAAATAAAAATATTTTTTAACGTAATTCTACGTAATAAAGTCACAAAAACTTTAGTTTATAGTTTCTTTGAACTGCTACACCATCAGAAACAATAGAAAATAGGATTTAAAAGGTTTTTATTGAGCAAATTAAATAGCTACACATAATGAAAAACTCTGCAATTTTATTATAAATGTATGAGGGAATTATGAATATTATATAGGGCAGTTAATACAATAGGCTAAACACTAGCCTATACACCTGATGATATAGTGAGAACATCTCTTCATCTAGATTACACTCAGTGGCTGATATGTTAACCGGACATACTCTTTTTGTAGTTTAGGAAACTCTGATGTCGCATAGATACAAATAGATACTCTAAATTATTTTGCTGCATTAAGCAAAAGGTGAAATGCAGGTAAACTTATCATTCATACATTAATTCAGTTTTTGTTATCACCTCGTATATCTCGTGGCTGTTCTTATGCAGTGACGTGTGAGATTCCTTGCTCCAACAAATATAAATCGTTCAATTTGCATAAATTTGCGGTTTTACTGTAAGACAATCTTAAATAGGTCAGCTGTTAAATAAGTTTCTACACGCAATATCATTAGCATAGGATTTAAGTTGATTTCTACACACAATAATTATATAAATCAATATATAAATATAAATCTTCTAATAAAATGTAAATAGTTTATTTACCGCATTCATGGTACATAATCTTCAAATATTAATCCCGCCCTACAGTTCATTTACAGTTCCCGCATTACATCTCACCGCGAGCTGGACTGTAGGTTACTTTAATAGGACAAATTGTATAAAATGATAATATACTGATGATCTATATCAAACCTTCTAAGGTGTAAACTTACATGTTTTACATTCACCATCCAATTATAGTTCTGTATTTATAAAATTAAGAGTACACATTTTATTTCAGTGCTTTCATGTCCAATTATTGAGAAAGGTACATGTTAGAAAATATATTTCTTACCATATTATAATATACGAATAAAATATAGCAGTACAACTTGTTGTGTATTTCACTTTTACGATACTATCAAACGTATGGTGGGAATATCTCCGAACAGACAAGGCTAATTTTATAAATATTAGTCCACTAAAAAAAACTTAAAGATGCATTATATAAATAAAAAAAATGTTTATCAATAAATTTCTTTAGCAAGATAACCAATGAAGTGCATTTTTTCTCATGCTCAATTTGTGAAAGAATTAGAGTATAATGTTTATTTCCAATAATCAAAATTGTTTTAATTAAATTCTATATTAACTAAAAATTATTCAAGGAATATTGTTACTTGGTTGTTACTTGTCTACATTATGCAAAAGCTTCAGTTCGTGTTGAATCTAACTTTTATTTTCGAAACCAATAATTCATTCTGTTGTTTCAGTCATAATGAATGCTCTGATATTTTGAATACAAATAAAAATCAAAGGATAAATAAAGCATGTTATGACAAAAATGGATGTATACATCTAAACTATATAATATTATATAAAGAGGAACAAATAATAAAAGGTTTTATTATTTTAACTGTAACGTAATTATGAAGGTATAAAATCGTTAATTTATAAACAAAATGCACAAATTATTACGCTGCTACTGGTCAGTACAATTCTTTCAGAACAGATACTAATTTCATGCTAAATTCTGTGCTACTAAATGTAAATTATTAAAATAGCGTGACAAGGATAGACTTACCGGTAGTGTTCGGTTAAAGTTTAAATGGTTTAGGGAAGGCCTATCCTAGATCCAAGTCTAAAAACAGCTCATTACTCCACATGAAAACAATTTATTATTCCGTTTTAGATTAAATAAAGAATTATTACAGGTTACTGAGTCTCCACATTCCATTTCACCAGCCTACTAAGAACTTTTCGTTGCTCAAAGTTTTTTCCATACTGCATATATTTATTTAACGTAATGATTGCAATAAATATAGAAGAGGTATAATTTACTTTATTTTTAGAAAATATGGAACTGTCAATTAGATGAAGAGCACGGAATGGATATTTGTAAGAATTATAATAACCCCCCCCCCAAGTTGCATAGTGCTTTCACAGTTAATGCATTGCTTAGGATAAAACACAAACAGGATAGTTGAACCGAGTACTGCTCCTGCATCATAAACTATGTGATGTGTTTTTTCTTACAACCACAATTTCTGACTAATAAAACTTAAACTGTAATAAAACAGAGACAAATTACCTCGATGTAAATCTACAATTGTTTGACCTATTTTAACTATTTATTGATATTAGGTCACGGGTTTAAACCTTGTATTATACTTTTTTTGTTGATATCATAAATTAAATATCCTAAGGATATTGCAAGGTTAAATTACGCATCAAGGCATCTTAAAAACTGGAATAATATTATGAATATCAAGGTAATAAAAGGTATAATATAACTTAAATTGAGGAAACTGTGTCATAAGTATGAAACATTTTATTAGAAAATTTATAAACTTTAATAATAATGATGATAATACTAACTCCATTGTATACCTTGTGTCTTATTATTTTTTTAATATCAATAGCTGCACTGCGTTAGTCATTATTTAGTGAATATAAGAGTGCTAAGAAGACCTTAATGTTTATAAGAGGGTATTCTCTGTATCGAAGTAGGATTACTAAATACACATATTTAATCTGCATTGCCAGTGAAGTAATTCAATTCTCGCTGGCAGCATTCCTTCTATAAGACCATGTACTGAATAATTTATATTCTTTAAACTTGTGTTAGTTAACGTGCCATCAATTTAAATGTTTTTATTTAGTATTATATGTGAGGTACTTTGTCCCTTTTCAATGCAATATTTGGCTCGTATCCAAGTACGGTTCTGACTTGGACTTGGATGCTTTTGGGTTTTCTGGGTCTACGACGATTCCTAGGTAAAGGTGGGAGTAAAATTAAAACAGCTAGGTGAGGTAAGGATATTAAAATTTCCTTTACTGCTGCTCAAGCAAATAAACTACAAGCAAAGTTCTCTATTATTCGGTACTGTAATCACTATAACTTCGAGTAGGACGAGAGCAGTGCTACCGCTCCGGCTTATCCTGTACAATCAGTCCTTAGCGATCCTCCAGATAAACATTCACTCAGGATCTCTGCTGAGTTTCAGCATAGAGTTTTACGTTTCCCCGAACAATCCTCTCTAGCCGGCATTTGCCCGTAAACTAGCTCAAGTACGACCCTAGTAATCCACTGACTTGAGGTCTCCGCCCACGCTGCCAACTCGCTTGTAACTTCTGATTATATACCTGCACAAGAATACGCAAGCTAGGCTATCAAATATCAGGTAGCTGAAATCGTTGGACTTCCTGTTCTATTTGACAAACTAACTAAATTAAAGTTCAAAAAACTGCTATCAGGTATATCTGTAACCTTTCTTGAATTTACTGAAAATACTTATTTAATGATTTTACTAATATTATTTCAATGGTGTTATTAAGCAACAGACTACGGAAAATTTTAAAGTTTTCAGCACATGTGCTGGTTCTATTTTATATGAAGGAAACTGGATTTTTCACGACATTTGCCATCTTTCAGTGAAACAAAAAATATCGTTTCTTGTTTCCCTGAACGATGGAAAATGTCCGGATAAATCCTGTTTCCTTCACAATTCTTCCATGGTCAAAATAAACATCAAACTATATTATATCTTTGATTTTAATACAGAGGTTCAAGCTACCCACATCATACCTCAAACTATACTACCAAAATATGAGCAAACATGATAAGACGTGTACTTACCATTATAATTTTCAAAAATAATACCGTAGAAGCCAAAAATACGGGACATAAAATGAATATTTTGTGAAAAATATTATGCTAAGCCTGCAATATTTATAATCAAAGCCCGAAGAATATTCATGTACTTGATTGTATGAAGCATGCACTTTTAATTAATATTGCAACATTCCACAACTACATATTCCAAAATATTTTTCAATAAATATTTTCTCGGCTATAATTATACATAGTACTGTGTAATATGATAATTTGCGCTACTCACTACTTTTGTAGTCTTAACATTTAACTACGGCAATAAAATCTGCTACAACTTAGGAACTGCTTTATTTTACTGTATTCCTTAAGCTGCCGAGTGCGTGACACCATAAAACTAACTTGGCAAGTTACAAACTGAGTATACAGAATTTGTAGAAATTAAAGATAGTAATTTGTAATAATTAAAGCACATAGTACAAAAATATTGATATTATTGCTTATCAATCACAATTTTGTTATTGGATGACTAACTTTAGCTGTTGAGATTTTACATTATTTTCTTCAAAGTGGAGAAAAACACATTCTGGAGTAGCTACTTTATAGAATGATGCGTTTGCTGAAGAAAGCGAAAAACGTAATTTTACATAAGCCGCTTTTCTCTAAGAAAGCGGATTACGCAATGTTACGGAATCGATGTTTTCATTTTAGCGTGTTACGCATTCGCTAATTCTATGTCGTAATCACGTATTACCCAATTTGACGTATATTGCGTTCTTTAAAAAAATATTCTCCATTAGAATGTATTATATCAGCTCGCTCATACATAAAAACAGGCGATTGGCAATATTGTTTATTTTCATTAATTCAGTCACCCGCTAAATCTTATGTTGATATTAATTCACACAAAAATTTGCAAACATAATAAAATAAGTACGTGTTACTTATTATATTTGTCTGTGTAATCATTAAAAATATGGTATGTTTAAATAATATGCTGTCTTTGCATAATAAATTACCTGTAATTACAGAAAATTCTTCACTTTTTAATGTTATTATCATAACTTTTTACAATGTTATTTAATACAAAAAGGCAGTTTTCTTCAAACCTAAATTGTAAGTGAAATGAATTTTTTTCCCAGGGTTAAATTTCTTTTTGGTTCCAAGCTAAATCACTCATACATTTTCTAACTTTTAACTTTCTTGCCAAAGTACATTTGCCTACTAGTGTTTTCAAATTAAATATGTTTACGTCCAAATAGTTAAGTTAAGAAATACATAATGTTGTAACAAATATTAGCATAGTTTTTACTTTGTTCTAACCCTCTGGCATTTTCTGATTTCCCTTTTAAGGAGACAATAAATATTTTTTGTACTCTAAGAAAAAAAACATTATGGTTGCCTGTAAAGTCGGTTTTACGGGCGAAGATTTTACGTGACAGCGTCTTTTTCTCGGTAGAATATTTATTGATATGAATATTATTAAATTGCACAATAGGAACAAGGAATTGAATGAAAATAAGAATTGCACAAATTTTAATTATCGAAATATATTTTGTTTACTAAAACATTGTACATAATTTGAAATTAATTAAAATTTGTTATTGTAAATGGTAAAGTTGAATAAAACATTTACTAAAATTGGAATTTGAAATTCTTGCTAAACACAGTTAAATTCTAACTCCGCGCGTGGTGATTGGTCGGTTTAGTTCGTTTGTTTGGTCGCACTGTTATGACAGGTTAGAGGTTATAATTTGTTATTTTAAACGTTTGACTAGCAATACGCGCTGTTTCTTCTCAATCGACTGAATTACGATTGATTGCAGAGTGATTTAAACAAATAATTTACTTAACACTATCAACATTTGTCAATAGTATGACATAACCTATAAACTCAGTTTCTCAACTTTTGTGTCAATCTAACAATTAATCAATCAATCATAGTTTACGATAATGAAATATCAGTGTACAATTATTTACCTTTATTGTTGTAGTTGTTGTAAATGACAAATCTAAGCACTCCACATTTTCACGAATAAACATAGTTATCTGCTTTATCCCGTGCGGCGGACCCACAGTTATCTGCTTTATCCCGTGCGGATCCCGTGCGGATCCCGTGCGGCGGACCCACTGGACGGGCATCGTAACGTTACCGTGCGTTACACTTTTTCATGAGTGACTCCGAGCCGCAACCTAATTTAAGACGTTGTCACGTCAAAAAACTTTATAAACACTCGTCATCAGTTGTAACAAACTTTAATAAATTAGCCGTTATGTCTAAGGAAATACATTTTCTAACCAAAACGTTATGATGGACTGAAACTATTTTATGATTGTCATATATGTAGTTTAACTCAAAGGCCAAGGTAAAGTAACGAAAAGATTAATTTAAGGAAGTTACAACCTATAAGGCTAGTCAACCGAAATAAATTGAACATTTCATTTTCATTTCATTTCATTTATTTATTTCCAAACAATTCATGAATACAATTGACTTACAAAATAGTAAAACGAAAATTGGAATAATACCTGCAGAGACTCCACGTCTGTGTGCAGGATTAGAGTTCTTAAGTCAGTCCAGCAGCACTAATAAGCATATTTAATTGAACTTTGCTAGCTTACATTAACATTAAATAAATGAACTTCTAAATGTGATATAATTTTAAACTAAAACATTGTATACATCCTGCATATATAAGTAGAAAAAGTAAATACGACATTCTACAATATTCTATTAATAGCTAAAGAGAGTTAATCCAAGAACTAAGAGAAAGTTATATACGTTACTGTCAGAATAATCGGAGCTAGTCAAGCCAATCATAAATTATGTTGCAGAATAGGTGCAAGGAAGCGAGTTAATAGCTGGTCTTGTGCGCGCGCGCGCGTGTGTGTGTGTGTGCGTGCGTGCGTGCGTGCGTGTGTGTGTGTGTTTGTGTGTGTGTGTGTGTGTGTGTGTGTGTGTGTGTGTGTGTGTGTGTGTAAGTGCTTGTGATAGAGTGATCGAACGTGTGTGCAATTTACCATTATGTGTAAGGCGACTGAATGAGCGCCTCCGCTGCCGCCCAGCCCAGGCCGAGCAGCCACTCGCCCACCCTTCGCTTGTATGCAACAGCACCACCACCCTCGGCCTGCAGTACATCAGTTGGGAGATTCCTATAAAGTTGGTGAGCTAAATAAAACGAATTATTAATTTCCAAAGTGTGTGCCGGTCTGGGAATATCAAATCCAAAATTTACTCTATTTCTTGTTAAGTATGTATGGGAACTTTCTTGGAACATTGTATTTTTATTATTGCGAATATATATTAATAGGGACTTAATAAAAAGCTGTCTTATATTTAAAACAGGAAACCGCTCGAATAATAATTCAGTAGGATATCTTCTGTTTTTCATAAGGATAACTTTCATTATGGATCTCTGAGCAACCGCCAGCGGCTCGAGAGTAGACGAAGAGGCCGCCCCCCACGCCAGAATGCCGTACTGCAGCGTCGACTGTACATAGGAGAAGTAAACCTCCCTACACTGACCAGCAGACAGCACCCGCGCCAGCTGCATGAATGCATAAAACATGGTTCGAAGCTTCTTTTTTACATACTGGACGTGTGGAACCCAACTTAGCTTCCGATCGATAATTACTCCCAAGTACTTGTATTGTTCCACACGCTTAATAGTGCCACAGCCGCAAGCTATCGCACGGTGGTCACCGCAGGAGTGCATCCTCAGTTACCTCGGTCCTGGATCGTTCTTCATGAAAATCGGTAGGTGTATTGTTTTGTCAACGTTTACGCTAAGCACATTGTGGTCAAACCAATTCTTAATTCTCATGAGATCCAAGGACGCGTGGTCATATGCCTCCTCCCAAGTGTCACCAGTTGAAACTAAGGCCGTATCGTCCGCAAATAGAAATAATTTCCCTTTTAAATCAATTTTGACAATGTTGTTTATGTAAACATTAAACAGAAGTGGTCCTAGGGTACTTCCTTGAACTACACCATAATTTACAGGTATGGTGTCGCTATTAATGTTGCTGATAGAAACCATTTGGGTTCTATTGTTAAAGTAACTGTTAAACCAATTAAGAGCGTTGTTTTTAACTCCAATAATTTCCAGTTTTCTAATGAGATTTGTTCTATTAACGGAATCGAAAGCCTTAGCTAAGTCTAGGAATGTCACTATAACATGTTTTTTTTTCTCCAATTTTATGTGAAATTAATTTAATAACGTCAATTAAAGCATCGGATGTATATTTTTCTTCTCTAAACCCATACTGTTCTTTAGCTACAATGTGAAATTGCTTTAGGTAACTCGCCAACTGAATTTTTATACATTTCTCGAGAATCTTATCTATTGATGTCAAGAGTGAAATTGGTCTATAATTACTGTGTTGTGATTTCTGGCCAGACTTATAGATAGGAATGACTTTAGCGATCTTAAAAGCGTTAGGAAATTTTCCGGATCGTATAATTAAATTTATTAAGTGGAGAAGAGGCTGTGCCAATATGCAAAGATTGTTTTAATTAAATTTGTTGGAATTGCATCCCAACCAGGAGCCGACAGCGCTCTTAAAGAATTTACGACCCTGAAAAGTTCTTGTTGAGTGACAGGCCTCAGTTCAAACACGGCATTCAAAGCGTGGTCAGCGTCCTCGACCTCAGCAGGCCCACTGGGGTTGAGCTTGCCCGCCAACCGCGACCCCACTGAGGCAAAATAAACATTAAAATCGTCACATATGGTTTTCACATCTTGAGGTGTGGCAGGGCCGCCGCGCGCACAAAAAGCTTCAATCGGGAACCGTTCCTTTCCCCCGGGGCTTCCCGCAACCTCTTTCACCACAGCCCAAAACTTCCTAGCGTCTCCGGCAGTTTCCACCATTTTATTTTGATAAAAATTGTATTTAGCCCGTTTAATAGTTGCGTGGAGAGTGTTTCGGTAACGTAAATATCTATTACGCAGATTAACGTTAAAAGGTTCCTTATTCAATTTAGTATGCAATTGATCCCTAAGCCTGATTGATTTAATAATTCCTAAAGTAATCCACGGTTTCACTTTTTTAAATTTGGAAGTGATTTTGATTTTTTTAGTGTATATTTCTATCAGTTCCCGTAAACTTTTCATAAATCCCTCAGTAGCAGAATCTAAATCTTCATTGTCTGTGATATGGTCCCACTTTTTATCTTTTAAGATCTCGCCAATTTTTTGCCAGTCTGTTTTAAAGTAGAATGTTTCTGAGCTGTGGGAATTATGTTTTTTATTATTTAGGGCAATCTGCATAATTAATAAACTGTGGTCGGTGATCGCAGTGTTTATTACATATGAACTAGCCACCGCGCAGCTAGCAAACTTTACAAAAAAGTGATCAATGCAAGTTTTACTACTCGGCCGCGTCACCTGTTTCACTATTGCAACAAAAACTTTGTCATACAAGACGTCGAGATATCGTTCTTCTACGGAATTGTGGTTGGTATTTAGAATGTCGCAATTAATGTCGCCAGCAAGAATGAAAAACTGGTTATTGTTTGCAGTGTCTGTAAAGTGACGACTAATTGCCTCAGTGAAGCGGGTAAGATTGGAGTTTTGGCTCCGATACACGGCAAGCAGCTCACACGGCGTACCGGCCAATTGCAATGTAAGAGATAAGCTCGTGGCTACCCCGCCCAGGCAGAGCTCACAACAGGTCACTGGCAACGTGTCATCTATGTACACAACAAGTCCGTCGCTCTGGTTCAGGCTATTCTGCGACCGATAGCGATTATAACCATCCAAGTCCATTAAATTACTTCCAGTATTTAGCCAAGCTTCAGTTAAAATAATACAATTAGCCTTAATTTCTAAATCTTGTAACACAACCAAAAACTCATCAATATTTTTATTATAGCTCCGAATATTCTGCTGGATTATTGTAAAAGATGAGCCGCTGTTTCGATTAACTCCTATGCTCTGTGCCTTAAAATCACTAATTTCATTAAATACTAAACATTGAACTATATTACACTCATCATCACTTTGAATCATTTGATGTTTAAATATAATAAATTAAAGTTAAGTTAGTGCCGTCCAGCATGCTTCAAACCACTCCTAAATGCCAATCTCTTAATATGTAACTAGGTCACATTTCCGCAATTTAATTCATTACTGAATCGAAGAAATATAAATATATATACATATACATACATACACATATATAAAGTCATTGTTCACTGTGTTTATTAAAGTTATGACGAAAGATGTTATTAAACCTTGGGTGTGTATGTAATATCGATTACTTTATACTATGTGTATCTATCTCCTTCAATATAGAATGTGTTTATATTAGTTGCAAATGATAGGAAGTTTATGGCAAACTGCAATAGGCTATATTCCAGTGTGAATCCAGATTAAGAGCCGTATTAATAATTTTATAATTTAGTTGCCATGATGTAAAATAGAATACATTTAAAAATAATAAAAAAATAATATGTGGAGACAAAAATATATGGTGCATACAAACTGGGAACATAGTCTGAACCGTAACATATAATTAAATGATTATGCATCTTGCGACGTCATATTGTGCCGGCAGTTATGTGGTTATCGCTGCAACATCCCTGTAACGGTGGTTGTATGTTTATGGAGACAGAACACCTTTTACACTTAATTTATTTATAGTTATATCACAATAGAAGTGAACAATGTATATTAAACCATTATAATATTCATTTAAATTAAAATATTGTAGTGTTAGGGTTTCTATTAAAATTTTAAAAGTTGAGTAAGCGTATGTCTATGACGTTTAACACTTTGTTACCTTGGAAATTACGAAAATATTTTATTTGCATGAATACGTGAATATTTAAAGCACATCTCCACCACTTATTCTAGTAATTTTAAATAAAAACATGGCGCATATATACATAACAATTATTAGACTTCTATGTATAAGATTTCCTTTAATATTTAGGAATTTGCCGTTTTTAAAAAGGTATAATAAAAAAAAGAACAGCAAACAAACATAATTAACATGAGTAAATAAATAAAAATGTACATAAATAAACAGACATTTTTGAACGTGTGATTAACAGCGAAGATACACATACATATGATTTATTCAGCCAATATATATATGAGGAATTGCAACTAGCTGAAATGTTTCGTTGATATTACATCCACACCAGTGTTGCTGAGGGCACAGTGTGCATTTGTAACTGCTGTTGGAGAGTTAAACACACATTTTGCGAAGCTTAATCATCTCTGGGTACCTTAATTTAGTTTCAATAATCAGTTATATACCTATAGAAATTTTACTTTTTATACATATTCCAAATACATGTAACCTTCTATCCAAGGTAAAAGAATGAACGCAATAAAGCGCATGAGCCAAAATATAAATATATATATATATATATATATATATATATATATATATATATATATATATATATATATATACAGTGACGTATTGTTTCTGTACCTATATGGTTTTCCGGATTTAGATTACACATCGGGTTTTGCTGTTCTCAGTGTAAGTTTAACTAGAAGTTATAAATCAGCCAAATGTGGACTCTCCAGAGCATCAACTTTTTGGCTTACTTATATGAATAATTACTATAATTTATAAATAATTATATTTTACAATTCATTGGCCAAATGGGTTTAAAAGACAGTATAGTTAGGGAAATAATTAAATTAGATCATTTGTTTTTTTGGCTCTATTTATTAGGCTTGAATCTTAAACGGATATTCCTAATATCAATTTATAACTTATTAATATATAGGTAAGAAAAACAGCTAACGCATTTATAGATATATTTTTGTATTAAATTAATATTTCAATTTTAACTATCCTTGATGAATTTAATCTAGTTTTGTATATATAATCAAACATTACCTTATCCGCCTTTCGCAATAGACAACACCTTGCTTTGAAACTATATTAATAAGATTTGTCTCTAGAGCATTAACAAATATTCATGGACATGATGGCATTGTAAATCAGATGAGGTAGGTTTAGTACTGAGTTATAATACCGGAACTCGGAAGGAGGGCGACACTCTTTGTTATATCGATGGTAAGTGTATTCTATAGCATATACCTAAAATAACAGGTGTTTAATATCTTACTTTAAATAAAATACGCTCATGGTATCAATTGTTTTCGACTGGAACTTCATGTGAAGGCAAGAATAATATCACTGTATTTAGTTTTGAAGTTGGTTTCAATTACTGTTTTACAATTGAAACTATGTTCATGAATCTTGTAGAAACGGTTAAGTTTGTTTAATGTTGCACTACAACACTAAACTGATATTCCTACATTTTATATCAATTTAATTTTGTATTTATTCAGTAAATATCAATATACATATTTCATTTTAAATTTGAATATCTTTGCAACTTTCGAACATTATCTTCCATTTATTTTCCAATATTTGTATGAGGTTATGTAATTTTGCACTGGAATACAACCACTTAATACAAGTTTGAACTTTTCATAAAATAAATATTTCTTTACCTTCAGGTACAGTTTTTAGTTTTAAAATATTGTATGCAAATTCCAAAATAACTTCTTGAAAGTATATATTGCTAATATTTTACTGGATTTTAAGGGCTTATAAAACTGGAATAAATAAATATATTTTAGCACAGTTTGTAATTTCCTTGGATTTTTATATAAGCTAATATGTGCTTTTAAGATTGGAAGTTAAAAAAATTTAAATTAGATTTCAAACAGGTTTTAAATAATTGTTGGCTCTATGCTACAGTTTAAAACTTTGTTGTAAATTAATTCTTATGCGGAAGAATGAGAATTCACTCTAATTATATAAAACGTATAGTTTTCCTCAATAATTGAGTTTATGTTAAATTCTATCCAAGAATATAAACGTATACATGCACTTTATGTTCATTAATTCTGACACTGAAGGATTTTTCAAACGTAATGTGAAGTATTCCTATAAATCTTCAAAAAGCAATAAGAATGCTGTAATAATTCTGTATGTTACGAAATGCATTATATATTTACAATTGTAATTCAGCAGGAGAAACGCTACACAATACACCAGATTTCCATTTCCCAACATTACAGCTCACAATGAAACACACGTTATTCAGCCTAAGCTCTTGAGACAACACTATTGTTCCATCTAACCAGAGTTAAGATCCTCTGACTAAGTGTCAAATGGTTGGTTAACTCTTCATTTGTTTTGTATCATAAAGCTCATCACTCATTTCATTACTGATACCTCTTTTGATGTGATTCAGGATATATGTTTTAAAATACATATTATAATCATTCTTCATTGAAATCGTATGTGTATGTGATCCATGTAATATTAACGATGTAACGTGAATTTGGTTTTATTAATTTCTAACTGATTTATGTATGGAGTTTAACCATAATTTGACAAAATATGTTAGCGATATAACTGAATTATGTACTAACTTGTTACATTGTAACCTTAGTGTCCATAGTTCGTATACTTTTTAAGATATCCAGTGAAAACAGCCACACAGGAAAATAGACAGACATACAGCCAGAAGGGGAATATTGTCAAATCCCTTAGTAACCTATCGAATGTAGCCAAAACCTTTAAAAACAAATACATAACATATCATATGTTAAAATTTCATATGATTTTGCCTATACATGTTTAAAAATTAGTTTGTATTGTTATTTTCTAATACTAACCCATAAAAAATTTAAAAATGTTCCCATGGAGCGACATTCACCACAACAAACTCAGTGTTCCCTATATAGACATCTAGCTTCATTCAAAACTACAGGTCAGTTGGCTCTTGAAATATCGCGTGGAAGACATACAGAGAATGTAATCCAGACAGATATACAGTAATCAATATTTTGTAGCGAAAATTCTATCATAAAATTTACTTACGCGTTGCTCAGGCTGAGTTAATAATTTTAAAATTTTTTCATTGACAACTGATCGTCTTGTTTTTTAAGAGATATACAACTTTTCGTTTTCTTTTTATTCTTTCAGGCAGGAATAAAAATAAATTTCTTCAGCACCAGGCATTCGTTTTGTTCTAGCTTTACAAGAGCTTTATCGTTTTTGATGCTTCCAAAATATAGAGGCATGAATACCGTGATGTCACTTTTATTATAATTGAACAATCAAATTTATGACTAAACTTATATAGTGTAAAAGTTAGAAATAAAACTTTTAATAATTTTCAATTCAGGAAACAATGTCACACCTTAGGACTCACTAATGAATATCCTATGTATAAAGTATGTATCAGCCGAAAGAGACTGCATAACACGTTATTTTGGATTGTGAGATGCTTTAGGCTATGAGACCCTGTTTGGACCGTCACAGCACGGTTATGTCGATGTCAACATTGTTAAGAATTATTGTATCTCGTTGAAGATACAGGGTTAGACAGGCTCTACTAGAAGACATTATGTAGCGAAATGTGCTAAGATTGATATGTTCGTAACTAAGTCCTATAAAATCTTTTATAATTTTAATATAAATTGGATTTGGATGTACAGTTCAAAACTCTAGAACTATGTTGAGAAAACATATTAATGAAACGTGTCTTGAGGATGGATTTGTTTCAATTATAATTATTAGTTATACTCTTAAAACGTAAGTATTAAGCCTTTACTCGAATTATGTTAGGAAACGTTGAGGCGTTACATATTGTTAGACCAAGTTTACATAAACCAAATTAAAATACAATTTAGAATTATTTTAAATCTTTAAAACAAGATTAGCTGTGTACACCGATAAACCAAATCATTCTACTCCTTGGTTTTGAAGATATAATTACTTTACTTATTAATGCAGAGTAACACCATTCCAATGCCGTAATGAGTTTTATTAACATTTTCACAAACTACTCAAAGTTTTGACATATGACCTAAAACCTTCCTGTACTATTTACACGTCATAGTATAAATTGCAACTATTAACCACTAGGAAGAATTTAATATACCATAAGTTCATACAATAATTATTACTGCTTTACATACATGTTAATATTAAAAAATTTGTACATATTTGATACCTACTGCGCATTATTACATATCACAGTTTTGGATGTGCATATATTACAAATTCGTTTAGGTTTGCAGCAAATACGTTTGCTGTGTTTTTATACAGTAAATAATATGCTGATCAGATTTTATAACTTCATTATAAGACGGAAAGTAGGACAATCTCTACTTAGGGTCGGCAGAATAAAAACAAGTGGAACGCCATTATTACCAAAACAAGGACAGCTTGCCACAGAAGTTTATTATGATTAATGACAGTAAAAAAACATTGTGGTAATATATATATATATATATATATATATATATATATATATATATATTCGTACTTTAAACATTTGAAGTAAAATGGTATCATTCTATCTTAATAATTTTGTTGAATATAAGTAGGCTCTCAGCCAAGAAATTTAGTTATTTTATTTTAACCTTTGCCTCAATGATAAGATACTTATTATATTATCCTCAATGGCTTACGCTTTATCTTTATTCATTCTATTTTAATCTAGCTGATGTTGTTAATACATTTTAAATCAGTGTAATTATTAATGAAAATCTGTACACAATTTTGCCAACGATAAGTGAAGGGAATCCCTTATAATGCTCATCAACATGCTTAACACGATCTCTGATAGAGCAACCCAAGTCAGAATTATGCAGCTTTTGATATAATTAGAACATTTTGATAATTCCTTTAATATATCTTAGTTTTTACTTGAAGAAGGAGAATAATTATAAGTAATTAATTTTATTACATCCTACGGCGTTTGTAGTGAACACAATTTTATTCTCCAAATTTGTTCTGAGTGTTAGATATTATATGTTAGTCATTGGTGGCTTTTGCATTGGTAAATGAATATCATTTGCAACTGGGCATACATTTTGGGTTTCAAATTCTTATTGATTAAAATGGTATAAAGGGTGTTTTAGGTGTTATAATACTTTTTTAGAGATATCCCAGCAACTAGTATATGTCATATCAGTAATATAGAACAATGAACTGAGTTCTCCTACTGCATAAATTACAAATAAATGTGTGTGTGCATTTTAAAATATATATAATTAGGAACAGACAGATTCTTAAAAATTATACTGTGTAATGGCACGTAAAATACATTGTTAATGGATCATTTATGTCACATTTCAATGTTAATGTTGTAAACGTATAAAATGAGTATATTTGAGTATCCGTATGAATACATCTAACTATATTGGTACACCGCAACGTGATGAACGTTTGATCCTTAAAAACGTACATTGGCTCATCAGCCCATATTTATTGTATCCTATCTCATTTGTAAATTAAAGAAAAATGTTTCCTATTTTTATAATATAGGAAATGAATTAATTAAATGTTTCCGGACATGTTATAATAGTTTATTGCTGGATTCTACCACATATTGTGATACATACAGAGTTTTAGTTGAATTAAAATTAAAAAATAAGATTAGGGCGTTGTATGAGGAAATTTCGTGAACACATTGAAAGTTAAAGTGTATACAAAGTTAAAGCACCATTTTTGACTCTTATCATGATGTCTTTCTTTATATTTACAATATTTATTTACTTGCAATAATTTATAATGCTTATAAATTAATAAATAATTTTTATAATAATTTTTTTGGTTATTATAAACATGTGTTATTAAAACTAATTATAAAAATAAAGTGGTAATATTGCCTAAATACACATCAATGTTATTGGTCACTGAATACTGATATCCTTCTTTCTTTAAAAAAGTTTCAAAATAATGATTAAAACTCTACTATTTATTAGCAATTGTTGCATTTTCAAGGTAGAAATTAAATTTTTTACTAGACTAAATGCTGACCCTGCAGTTGAGCTTTTATAGTTGTGACTGAATTTAATTAAATATCAAAAGCCTTGTCGTAACAGCCTCAAACTGATTAAACATTGCTTGTGCTCCAATGAACGTTATTGATTCCTGTGGATCAACCTAACTTATATTGTTCATTGTCAATGATAATAAATAATAACAAATTTAAATAATGTAGTAACAGATTTTTTTATTTTTATTCAAGATGTATTGATGGGATTTATTTTTTTGTAATATTTGATTACAGAATAGACAGGAAATCATATACCAAGCTTTGACCGTGCAAAAGATTATTATTTTATATCTGAAATTTAAAGAATTACCTTTGAATGTTTGAAACATAGATCCACCATTATTTTAATGCTTCTGAAAGATACACAGAAAGTGATACATTTTAAACTTAAAAAAACAATATAATTGAAAATGCCTGTTTGTTCTACAAGCTACTACGACTATCACCAGGTTAATTGAGTCTGTGATGCAGCATTTGTTTTATAACAATCCATCCTGTCATTATATTTTCTGTATGCACGAGATAAACCATGAAGGTCAGTACAGCGCAACACGAAACTCACTTTAAATGCTCGGAATTAATGCCATAGGCCAGAGGAAGCAATGCCCTGAACAATTATTTACATTTATCTAAGTAAAATCTAGTTTTTTTTTGGTTAGTTTATCGACATACAGGATATATCTCATTAGTATCTACAATATGTTATTGTCCTATTGTCACGTAATGTATACTAGCAATTGAACTCGGAAAGGTAAATTAAATGACAATAATATGATACAAACGTTTTACCTTCAGATACAAGCATTGCATTTGAAATTTTAATAATATCACAATATCTTTGGATATCTTTTTGTCGGTGTAATTCAAGTTTATTGTTTTTTTATAAAACAAAAATATAAATCCAAAATTAATAACTTTAGGAAAATGTTGCATATATGATTCTGATCCTATGTTTTAATAATTTATACTTAAATGTCAACCATTCTATAATTTTGTAAAAATAATATATTTTCCTAAGAGTTGACTACTTGTTTAACTACCTTTATACGCATTCATGAAATTTTAATGACACAAGGAGCTTGTTTAATTATATGCTCAAAAGTGGCTTATGCAATAAATTCAATGACATTTAATCAATGCATAAATTGAATTAAGCTTTAATTAACATATCAATTAAATCATTGATATCTTTAACTGTAATCTTGATACTACGAGTATTAGTTGAAGAAATAATATATATATATATATATATATATATATATATATATAAATGTATAGTAAAATATTGATTTTTGTATATAATAAATTCCCTTGGTATGATTGTAAATACCTGGAATGTTCTAAATCAAATAATTGTATTTCATTTGAAACTAATTTTGAAATTATATATATTTCTACGCACTGTCCAGGAATTTAAAATATCCACATAGTTTATTATAATTGCAAAAGTTATAATAATATAGTTGAATAATGGTATACATCCGGTTTAACTAGAGAATACTATTGTTACGGATTATCTTGAATAAAACACTCGGCAAATATGTAATCAACAAAATGTTTATTAATCTTGCAAATATAATTTCTGCTTAAAAATTGCTTTATAAAATGGTCCATAACTGTAAAACATTTATATTTTCACAATCTAATAATACCTAATTGGCGATCTAATTACGGACTTGTGCCATATAACACTGACGTAGATAATACTTAATAGCGCAAATCCATCTGTAATGTATACGAGTATTACCAGTAATTCTGTGACTTACCAAGTCACACACACACACACACACACACATATATATATATATATATATATATATATATATATATATATATATATATATATATGTTTAAAAAAACTCCACAAACTTGCAACGTCGCAACGTTGCAGAAAATTAAAATACTAGCACCTACTACACAAGAGGAGAAAGGTCAGAGTGGCCACCCACCGCTCATGTAAGGATGGGGAGACGTGGCAGAAACAATGCCCCAACGGGACTCTCCCCCTTCCCTCCCTCCATCCCTGAAGGAAAGTAAGGGGAATATTTGCATTCAATTTTTATAAGGTGAACAGAATTGAATAACTTATACATACATTTTCATTGAACTTAGCTCCAAAAGTAAAAAAATTAAAATTCTAGCAGCGTATATATACTTATGTTTTATGACTTATTTTGAATTTCGATGGAATAACGCATGGAACTTGTACCTTTGTAACGTGTTGCCTTTAAATATAATAGTGCACGACTGTATGTTGATATTCAAAATAAATAATATTGTTCCTTAATTTAGAGTTTCGAATTATGACTCTGTCAAGACACGACAACACCGTGGATAGAGGATAGTTGCATTACATAACCAAGTATTATAATTTAGTATAGTTGCCTTGATCCCTTCTTGTAAAAATACCAGAAATATTTTAAGAAAATGAAAAGAGATGTTTATAAAAATTACAATAATATACCACATGAATGTTGTATGTAATAGACTATGAATTTGCATAAATATTTTGTTTCACTCATATATAATATATGATCTGCAATTGTAATAATTTTCACGTCTTATCCGAAGTAATAAATATGTGTTTATATTTTATTCATTCCTCAGTATCAATTTCACAAACGCATTAATAGCTAAAAATTAAAGACCAAAGCTATTTACCGATCACATGCTGTGAGGGATTGGCATTGTTCATGAATAATGTTCAATGAATCCCACATCACTTTAGATAACACTGATACCTCATGTATAGTTGATCTGGGTCGGACATGTCTGTGTGAGGCGAGTCGTGCTGGTGTTGTGGTTGATCCACCCAATTAACTGATTGGCATGATCAACTATTGATTCATAGTACTATTATAATAGTTATTTACAGATGTTTGAGGAAATACATCGATCAAACAAGTGTTCCTTGGCTCTGATTAATAGCATATATTAGAATGTTTTAAAGTATAAGTTATTAGGTATTATTTGTTAAAGCAAGGTTTGTAATATTATAAATCCTTTAAACATATGATAGGAAAGACGTGCGCTGTATTAAATCGCGTTTAGATAGAATAGTTGGGTTTAATGTTCACCTCAGACACGCGTTAGTGTTAAAAACACTAATGCCATTGGAGCCAGAAAGAAAACTGAGGGTGGAAGTTAGCATATAGTTTATGTTACTCCATTCTCGTATAAAAAATTTCCGTAAAAATGAACTTTTGTAGCTCATAAAACGCTCAATACTATAAAACGCTAGTACCAACCCAGTTAAGCTATCCAGTGATCTCAAAAAGCCACAAAGATTAAATGAACACTATGTACACTTATTCCTAACTTGCCTAAAAAATCTGTTTTTAACAACTGAATTCTTTCAGATGGAAAATATTCACTTGATAATAATATACTATTAGCACTATACGTGCTATATTTAACTTATGAAGCATATTACTAATGATAGGTAAGTTGCATGAAAACAAGTCTAGACAACCAGAATACATCGTAAAATATTACGTCTTATTGTGTGTGTGTGTGTACATAGAATTTAAGTTTGGAGCATTTTTAGTTGGTTTGATTTTTTTGTCGTGGCTCAAGTTGTGAAAGTTAAACTTAATTAATGAATACTAAACTTAAGAAATAATTTTTCAGGTAGTTAGTGACTCTTCACATCCAATGAATAATAGTTTACAAGTAGTTCGGTAAAAAAACTCCGTAAGCATAGCTCAAGATGTACATAATTGTAAAAGGATTTGCTTAAGATGATTGAACACTAAAACCATTGATATGAGGGTTAATTTGTCACATAAGACATATAAGTGACAGGTGAATGCAAATTTTGTTGGTGAACACCGATATATCACCACCCATTATATCGGTCGTCACTTTGTCCGCCATATTAAATTCCACAGCTGTCGGTCTCTTTGTAAGCTTTTGTAAACATGCTCCGATGATATTGCATGGCTACATATTTTATAATACCTTACATACAAAAATGTTGAGGCTAACAGGGTGTTGGAAACTGGGTGGATACATATCAGGAAGTGAATTATTACTTCTACAAGGATAACACATTTCCTTAAAAAAACTATTAACTTAATATTAATATATAATATAATATATATAATACTTTTACCATGCCAGTAATACTATATATTAATTTTATATATAATATATATATATATATTTTTTTTTTTTCAAGTAAACTTTGCATTTGTACCGTGAATACAACTTTTTAAACGTTCTTATTTAAAGAATGTTGTAACTATTTATTACTATTTTTGATACTGACAGATTTTAAGCCCCAAAATAATATTGTAATTATGTTATTATATATCTATGATTTTTTTACATAACCTTTATTGAAACCAACAAACGAATAAATGGTAAGTGTATTAAATAAAGTTATTGTACCGTAAGTATCATACGTCTCAACAAATATTTTTATATTGAAGAAATTTTCATTGCGATATATAAATTAACCTTTATTTTTATATTTAAACACTGTATCAGTATTAAACAATGTCATACATAATTTTTGTAATCCTCACCGTAAACTATACCAATCTTAACTGTTATTTCATGAACATGATCGATGATTATCAGTTAATAAATAATTTACATACAATAAGTAGATAAAATTTATTCATTGACTAAATATTATTTTCTATTTTGGCAAATTTAAAGCTTTATTGAGTTTTTAAAACTGTATACATTGTTATATATTCGGTTCCTTTACTGCTTTGACTATGTTCATAGATTTATGATGATTGTTAGGTCTAATAAAACACAATTGTCTATTACAACATAATTTGTCTGGATAAATATGAATATATTCTACAAGATGGTAATTACGATAAAATAGTATTCGCTTGTAATACCAGAGGTAATTACTACGCAGATGAGCTCAGACCACACATAACAGTAATCCAGGTAACTCGTCTGGTCCTGCAGCTAGTAATGCTTTAACATGCTTTAAGACCTAAATGGTCACTGAAACCTAAATTAGTGAACCTAACAGTGTAATATCTCTTTGTATATAGTGCTTACCTTTTCTGTTTGTTACGTGATTATATATTACTCAGAGGATTCGTTGGTCAAGAAGGATCGTAATTACTATAATACTTCGATTTACTATAAGCTATCGCGTTTTAAAGTGATCTTTTAAAGTTTCCTTAAAGCAGCTTTCTTTATGGGGATAGGAAGCTGTACAAATATACTTTGCAGAAGGAGCAATGCCCAGATAAGCAGCGTTCAATTATTTATAACAAATTAATCAAATGATTGATTTGCTCCTCATTTGTTGTTTTAAAAGTAAAATATAAAAGTTATTATATGGAGCGAGTAAATGAATCGTAGCAGGTCATTACAACGTTATTCCTGACTTTCCCACAGTTCCATCATACTTTATTTACAATTACTGGTAAAAAAATCTATACTATTACATAAATCACTTTGTTCATTTCTGAGCATAAAGGTTCGTATAATATTTCCAATAGCGTATTTTCCATTTATGTTAAAACAATGATTAGGTTTTTTTTAATATCTTCAAATACAATAAACCTATTGAGGAACTATAGAAATATTGAAAATCGTGTGCTAACAAGGAAACTTGCATATAAGTATAAGATGTTCAAAACCATCTAACGTGTCTGAAATTTATTGATGATACTTATGAATAGCAGACGCCTGTACTATGAAATAAGTTTTGTTCTATTTTGCTACGTACAAACGTTTTTTGCATTTAGTAACTGTTTATTTTATTAAAAACTTTAAGGAACAATAATACATTTTTTTGGCCTAATTTATTTATTTATATTGTCAAATGGATAAATAATTAATACATAAATAAATCAAAATAATAACCTACGTCTTGAACCGTAAAATCTTTAAAAACATTGTAAGAATTAAAATTTAAATTAGATATTAAATTTTTGAACAAAAGTAATAAAAATTTTCATTTCAGAGGAAGTCATTTACTAGGTTTTTTACTAAAAATTTTATAACTTATTAATATAAATATTTGTTCGACATATTATGATTATATTTTGTACTAAGATCAGGGAGTACAAGGGAATGAAAGCTGGGATAAAAAATAACGATGAAAATAATATATATATATATATATATATATATATATATATATATATATATATATATATATATATAAATACTACAAATGTCGTACACATTAACATTGTTAGATCAAATATGATCAACAAATAAGGGTAGTCCAAACAGAAAAGAGTCCAGGGACTATAGGGGTGCTCGTCGTTGCCACTGAGGTTGGTAGACCTGGTCTGCAGAAGATTGACGGGTGTTTTAAAGCTCTGTTATTTTTATTCAAATTACATAATTATTTGCATGTTATATAGTTTTTAATATGTCGGAAGGCTTAATTGTGCTTCGGTAGAACATTTGCATGCTGTGGTTTGACGGACAATTGTAAGTAGCTGAATGTGGTTGTCGTGGCTAACCAAACTCAAGGACACGTGCAGCAGCGGGACTACACGACCGTGAGCAGTTCGAGTCTCGACGCGGCCACCGTGCGCCGCTGCCAACACAGCCAGTCGCTGCCCGCCGCCGAAATATCCCTGCTCTGTCACTAATCACTGTCACGAGCGGTCCTGGCCTACCTACCCGCTGCGAGTGTTGCTGATTGCGCCTTCAATTCCCTCACCACTACATTGCTGCTCACCTGTACTGCGGTTTGCTGTTCTTCAAACGCCGGCTGAGAAGTTCTGTGACTGTTGCTGTTCCATCAGTTTGGACTTGAACTGTCTGTCCACAAAAATTGGAGTGCCTTTTATGTTTCTTGTTCTAAGTTTTATTGTTGCATGTTTGTTTTTATCTTTGTAAATTATTATTTTACCAATTAAGCATGTATTATTATTTCATAACTTACTAAATTTCATTTGCCATTTATTCTTGTACCATATTCTTTAAAATGGTGATTACTCGTGGCATGTCAAATGTCGCAATGCCTGTAATAGAAGAAATATTTACAGATACAAACAATCTTAACGATGATACCGAGTCCCTTGTCACGAGCCTGTATACGAATTTAAAAAAGTTAGAAGCGAATCATCCTCACATTACTTTATCTGATCTTGTGCTAAATATATCCAACTTACTTAAGCGATTGGATGAATCACTGAGTACTACATCACATTCTGAAGTTGTAATTAAGGAACTTCAAAGGTAATATTTTAACTCTTGAGTCCAGACTTGAAAAAGAAAAACAACGGAGGCGATCTGACTTAAATGAATCATTTAATGAGCTAGACGTTATCCGAGAAGAAAAGGACCGTATTTTAAGAGAAAAATAGCACCTTGTCTTCCAGCTTAACTAATGCTAAAACCAAGTTAGAGAATCTGACACATGACTGCTTGTCATTGAAATCTTTGGTCACTGACAGGAATAGTGTTCTTGATAAGCTAAAATCAGATCTAATTGCTTCCAATCTGCAAAACTCAGAGCTGACAGGTATTGTGACGGAGCTGAGATCTTCTATTGCTGAGTTAGAACAAAAAATCCTGGCTGAATAGTAGATGGATTGATGACTCAATTCTTGATTCCTACTTTCTGTCTTTTGAGCAAAACAACAAGGACAGCTTATCTAAAGTTGTTTTTTTGGGTCCAACACTGACTCAACTAATAAAGCATGGCAGCTCTGCTGATGTGAATGCCCACCTAAAGGAGTTAAATTTCTTTAATTCGGATTATGCATTTCTATGCATTAGTGACAATCCTCTAGTTTTCAAGTCGGATACTGGTTCGCATTGGACCCTGTTGTTTGTCGACATTACTGGCCAGAAGCTGTATCACTTGGACTCACTCCACGGCAGTAACATGCCTGCCGCAAAACTAGTAACAGGCAATCTTGGGTTCAGTGAGAGTAACTTGTGTGAGTTGAACTGCTGTCAACAAAATAACTCTTTTGAGTGTGGCTTGAGTGTACTAGTAAACACAAAGTTCATTAATGATGGTTTCTGCAAAAAAACTACGACAGGTGGCATTCGTTTCCATGAGTGGTACAAGCTGTTTACGGAGAACACAAGTAATCTGTCAATCGGAGAAACAACTGAACCGGTTGTGATCGAGTCTAACATCAAGGAAATTGCTCAAGCCATTGATGATAGCGATAAATGGTCAATTGTAAAACACAATCGGACAAGGAAGGCAAAAAATAAACTTAACAGGGTGTCAGCCGTCCCCATCGTTGAGACAAAGAACAAATACGGAGAACTAGCGTCGTTTGAGTCGGAGGATGTCCATGACACTGGGCGTGTGAAAAGTGTCTCTGGAGTGTGGAGGACGAGCCAGCAAGAGGATGCCATGACTCAATGTATTAAGTCTAAGAGGTGTAAGAAGTCAGGGAATGTGGAGAGCGACGTGAAACGGATGTCTGTCATTAGGGAATCTAATAGTAACAAACGACAACGGTGTCGTAATTGTAAGTCAAGTAAGGACCCTGAACTCACGGACAGCCACCTTAGCCTAAGAAAAAATGTAAATAGTTTAAATAGTAATAGAGATTCTATACATAAAAAGAGTAGTCCCAATGTTGTAAATAATAATAATATGTATACGTCTACCTTGAAAAGTTGCCTGGTTATTGGGGATTCGTTACTAAGATTTTCAAGTAAACAATGTGTATATAGGGGAGCTACTGTTGATGTAAATCCTGGTGCAAAAATTTTAAACATAAAGAGAAAACTTAAAGATTATGTTCAAGTCCAGCCACCGGTTATTTATATTCATGTCGGCACAAATGATGTGGCTATGGGTTATAATGGTGGGGCTGGATATGATGGTTGTGGCAAGAAAGAGGTTTTGCACAGGATGGCTGAGCTGTTGTATACTTGTAAGACTGAATTTCCTAATGCTAAGATAATTTTAAATAGCATCTTAAGGCGTCGGGATATCAATGACATAGCTCTAGATTATCTTAACGAGCAGTTGTTTTTGATGTGTAACAACTTTAATGTTGAATTTATTGATCTGTACAATTGTATTCGTAGGCACCACCTTGCTATAGACGGAAGGCACCTAAATAGGAGTGGCAACTTTGAATTGGGCCACATTATGCTCTCCACGTTACTAAAATCTACTTCTAAACGCTCACTTTCCGATTCGGTGGCTCCCATCCTCTCTAGCAATGCCCTGCAGCCCTTCCCTGTCGCTCCTAATCCTTTTGTGCCTTCCTGTGGGCCCACTACTGGGTTTCCCCGTGATCCTTCACCATAGATTTCCCGTGAGCCCTCTCCTGTGCGTTCTATAGCTTCTTCGGGAAACGGGTCGTACGGAGTGATGAAGGCGATCACCTAGACACTCTTAGGCTGGTACATCAAAATGTCCAGGGTATTATGCCTAAACTGGCCCAGATTGAGGTTATGGTGGATCTGCTCTCGCCTCAAATCCTATGTTTCTCAGAACACTTTCTGAAAGAATCAGAGATGAATATTTTTGTTTTGTCTGGGTTTAGGGTCGTGTCCAGTTATTGTCGGTCCGTTAAGGGGCGAGGTGGCGTGTGCATCTTGGTTCACGAGGGTCTGAGGCATTGTCATGCTGTTGACGTTTCGAGATTTTGCAAGGAGGGTTCTTGTGAGCTGGCCAGTGTTTCAGTGGATTTAAGCGGTTCTCAATATTTAGTTATCTCTGTTTACAGACCTCCACATTCAGATTTCAGTAACATTGAATTGTTCTTTAATTCTTTAACTGATTGTCTTAGTTCTATTTTGAAATCTGGCGTAAGGGTTCTTATTGCTGGTGATTTTAATATTGACATGTGTTCTGATAATGAAACTGCCAGACAACTGTCTCATCTCATTACTTCTTTTGGGCTTAGAGATACAGTAAAATCGTATACCAGGGAGTTTAATGGGTCTACGTCACTAATTGACAACATCTTTACGAACATCAATCCAAGTGAGCTGGTCACTCAAGTTGTCATAACGGCAGTATCGGACCACCATGCTCAGGTTGGTGATCTCAAGGTTAATGTGTCTCCTATGATAAATACTCCTAAGTTCAAACTCAAACGTCAAATTTCAGATAACAGCATCCATGTTTTAAGACACTTGTTGGCAAATGAAATGTGGGCTAATGTTCTCAGTGCACAAGATGTGAACTTCAAGTTCTCACTTTTCCTATCTACTTTTTCATATTATTTTAATTTAATTGCTCCTATAAAGAAGGTAAAATACCAGAAAACCAAATCTTTTACGAAGGTGGTTTTCAAATAAAGATTTGTTTCAGCTCCAAGAGAAGGTGATCACTATGTATTCTCTGACGAAACAACCTTGGTTCTGGACATCCCTTGCGAAAATCTTACCGTGATCTTAAAGAAACAGTTTCGGACTAGAGTTCGCTCTGCTAAGGCTGGGTTGGTTTATAAACACATCACAATGGCCAAGAACAAAAACAGGGCCGTTTGGAACATCATTAAGGACATTCAGCCCAACAAAAAGTCTAAGGATTTTACCTGTTACTCCATTAAGAATGAAAGTGGTTCCTTAGTGGTCGATCCGACTGTTATCTCATGTCAGTTTAATTCTTTCTTCACCCAGATGGGCGAACGTCTTGGAGGCGGTTCTTGGAATGTTGACGACCCACAACGAGTGTGTCATGCGATGCGGACAGTTGTACCTTCACTTTTCCTGTGGCCAACAGATGTTCGGGAAGTAATCGCAGTAGTAAAATCCTTAAAGCCCGGCCACACCTCAGGGGCTGATGGGATGTCTTCTAGCCTTCTGAAGGATGTTGCTGAGCAGCTGGCTTGGCCTTTGGCCCACATTGCGAATGCTACCTTCGAAAAGTGGTGTATTTCCATGTATTCTAAAGCAAGCAATAGTTAAACCACTACTGAAAAAGGGAAGCCCATATGACATCGAAAACTATAGGCCCATATCTATCCTATCAACGTTTTCAAAAGTCTTGGAAAAGCTGTATCTTGTTCGTTTACTGTCGTTTTTATCGCATAATAATGTCATTTTTTGAAAAGCAATTTGGCTTCAGACGTGGCTTCTCGACACTTGATGCCGTTTTTGACTTCATCAATCATGTTTCTATTGCCTTGGATGAACGTCAGCATTCGTTTGGTGTTTTCTTGGATCTCCGAAAAGCGTTCGATGTTGTCAATCATGGGCTCTTGTTATGCAAACTACAAAACCTTGGAATTAGGGGTGCCGCATTTGACTGGGTGTCTTCATATTTGATGGGGCGTAGCCAGGTAGTTGAAATTCCCTTTGTTGACCACTCTGGTTGCTTGAGTCATCGAGTATCCTCTGTGAAAACAGTGAAGTCAGGGGTACCCCAAGGCTCTGTCCTTGGCCCAGTCTTATTCCTATTATTTGTTAATGACATCTCATCTAGTGTGGGCGGAGGAAATCTGTGCTTATTTGCTGACGACACATCTTTCAATATGTCACATAAAAATAGGGAAAACCTGGAATATGATATTTTTTGTACAAGGCAGCTGTCTTCTTCAATGGATGGAAGAAAATCACCTTACTGTGAACACTGCAAAAACGACATTCCTGGATTTTAATATTAGAGCACCCATGAATGGTGATAGTGGAAGTTCATCCATTATTTTAGGCGATTCCGTTATTAACTCGTCACAATTTACAAACTTCTTGGGTGTGATTTTGGACTCAAGCCTGAACTTTCACCTTCACATGAACAAGGTGTGTGGGAAATTATGCAGCGGCATATTTTTATTACGTAGACTCTCCAGTTTTTCTAGTACTGAAATTCTTCTGGCTGGCTATTATGGGTGCATTTACCCACATCTTGCTTATGGACTTCCAATATGGGGCTCTGAAAACACAAAGACCCTATACATCTTTCGTTTACAGAAGAAATCTCTAAGGATTGTATTAGGGCTGGCAAGAAGTCAATCATGCAGGGGTCTTTTTTTTCCGATCAAACAAAATTCTTACATTCCCAAGCCTATACATACTCGAAACCTTAACCTTCTTTAAGAAAAATATGCACATTTTTACCTCTGATTCTCCTACTCATTACAACTTAAGAAACTCCATCTGTATACCTGTACCAAAACACCGTACCTCATTTTTTGAAAACCAGTTATATTTTTCAGCAATCAAATTATTTAATAGTCTCCCACTGGAAATAAAAGCAGAAACTGTTGTTAGCAAATTTAGAAAAAGACTTAAGTGTTTTTTGATTGATGGAGAGTTTTACTCTGTAAGAGATTATCTAATGTACAAATAAGATGTTTAGTTATTTTATCTTTTGTTTTTATTATTATTGTAAATTATTGACCATTGTCATGCAATGTTAATTGTTAATTGACAAATAAACACTTTGACTTTGACTTTGACTTTGACTGAGAATGAGTCTGGAAACTACCTTTCTTTTCAGAATATCACTGTCGATAAGCAAACTTAACGATGTCTTCGTTGCCCATAAATTACGTCTGTAGTTCTTCCATTCATTTACTATTGTCGGTATTACTACTCACAAAATCCAGAAAATTAAACCCATGAATGCATTCGAAATAGTCCGTCCCTCAATATCTTATCATTTTCGTAGTAATAATTTATAAAAAGCATTGGAATTGAAGTTATATAACTAAAGGTTATTAAAACGGTTGGCAAAAAATACAGTTCATTGGTTTTTAGTTCTAAATCCTTAGTCTTGGACTAGAATATTAGCAAACGTTTTCGCCTACAATACAAGGGACTTTCAACATTGTTTGAATGTCCGCACTGCTCCAAGTCATGTAAAACATAAATGGAATCATCTATATCTTCTATTGGTGAAACTGTGTCAAAAATCTGTAATATAGTTGCTTCATTCTCAACAGAAGCTTCTTGAATGAAAGATTCTGTAAATTCAAGCAGTTTTAAGCACAAAAGAAACCATATTGTAATAGAGGGTCCAGCCGGAAACACAGTTTGGAATGTGAACATGAGCGATAAACAATTGTATAATTTCTTTTTCTTGGAATAAACTCATTACATTGTTTACTAGACCTATGCACATACCTATAGTAGTAAACAATGCCAAAAAAGGTTTGAACATCCGCAAAGGTGTTTTATTATTTCCATTACAACAATGGGTTAATTTCTGGATTTTGTGCGTAGTAATACCGACAATAGTAAATGAATGGAAGAACTACACACGTAATTTATGGGCAACGAAGACATCGTTAAGTTTGCTTATCGACAGTGATATTCAGAAAAGAAAGGTAGTTTCCAGACTCATTCTCAGTGGCAACGACGAGCACCCCTATAGTCCCTGGACTCTTTTCTGTTTGGACTACCCTTATTTGTTGATCATATTTGATCTAACAATGTTAATGTGTACGACATTTGTAGTTCCTCAGTCCGACAGTTAAACGTTCCTGTTTTCTTCCACTTTTAACTCCATAATCTTAATCTTATAGCTTCCATCTCAAAGGTATATTGTTTAAATTGTTGAATTGTTTTCCTTGTTTATATTCAAAGGTAAAACAAACCTTAATCCTTTCATAGCTTAAGCTACATTCAAACCATTAAAAATTCTTAAATCAATCGAAAAGAATATTTAATAATATAAGCCTCCCCTAATTGGATGCATATCGGAGCAGGTAAGCTATAAAGAGGTTGTCATTTCTGATTTAAACCACTGGATTTTATAAAAACAAAAGATGCATAAACTATGATTGAAAGTTTTAGCCAGTTATCAGTAATAACCGTAGAAGAAAATTGTAATACATAGTATTATACTTTTACAATAAAAAAAAAAATAAACTTATTGCTCCAACACAACAAATAGCCTCATATTATATTGTATTGTAAGAGCGAATTATTTCAGATATAAATTCTAACTGGTACTCAGTACAATAAATCATAAACAATAATATCTTTAAATAGTAAATTTTATGTTATAGTCTAAACCTAATCCTATCAAAACGCATAAGGTAGTATTGCTATCTAATGACAAAATTCATAAGTAATAATTAAACAGTTTCATAACGGAGTGATATTTTGCCACCTGGTGTTACCTTTAATATTTTAAGAACTTGAATATAATGGTTTTATTTAATTACATCAGGATGGTAAAATTTAATGTTTAGTTTAGCTCTAGTTCACCTTCCTTTCATTGTAGCGTCTGGAGGTGCAGTGCAATTTTATTGGATGGTATCTGACGGGGTCTTAGACTAGATTCATTGAATCTGGAGTCATGTTCGTCTGTAGAGATGCAAAGAAAGTCGGCGAGAAGAAGCTCAAAACTTATACACTGTTTTGACATCAAAGACACCTATAAATAGGTAGTGGTACAACAATCTAAAATGGTTATTGTAATGGTTAACTGCTAACATCATGCATTACATCATCCGTTTCAATTGACGTAAATTACAACAAGTCTGTGTAATGGTTTTATTCCAGTATCTAACTCCAACCATAACCTTTTCTTTAATTATTTCATTCCGTTACTTGTCATGTTATTACAATCACTGATGCAATATTTAATCAATAACTGCATAGTAAAAAATATGGTCACCAGCTATTTTAATGCATTTTTTATAGTTTTAAAACGCACAAATCATATTTATTGTATTGTCAAAGAAAATACTACAGTATATTATACATAGTAAAGTTATAATGATAACTTTTTACTCTATAATGTCTTTTTTAATATATATATATATATATATATATATATATATATATATATATATATATAAGGTCTGAGTTAGTGTATACTCCTATTTGATTAAACATTAAATTGTTACATTTATTCGTTCGCTTCTTTGACGTAGTATTTACGCCAATTTAACTGAATTTTATTTGTACTAACAATACATTGTAAATTAATAACAATAAATGCAATTTCTATCAGTAAAGTTTTCATAAGTTAAATATCGTATATTTTACATAATACAGTTTATGCTGGAGTCGACAACAACATTTTAAATATTGGTAGTAGTTAATAAATAATAAAATACTGCTTTCGAATTTGCAGTATATAATAGTTCAAATACTGGACCACCAATATCATCCCTATACTCCCTATTGAAATTTACGCAACAACTGACTTTTATTAAGACAATTGGTACTCATACGTGGAATCTATAGAGAATGACCACCACAGCTTGTCCCTGTGTAAAATTCTGCATATATAAGAATCTTACATATACAAAATGCAAAAACGGTGAAAACAATACAGTGGGTCTTCTATACCTTCTAACACAAAGGCAAACACCATTATATATATATATATATATATATATATATATATATATATATATATATATATATATATATATATATAGTTGATAGGTAAAAAAGTAAAAGATTTATTTAATGTGTGATGATTTGACGTGGATTAACCCACGTGTATTGTTGGGGGTTTAGTGCTTAGGGGAATAATAATTCTAGTAAATCAAATTTTTAGTTTAACAGGTAGGAGAGAACCAAGTAAGTTATATTAATGCCATCTATTAATAGCCTCATTGAAATTTAGCCTCATAATCCCATACTGTACAACAATAACCGGCAATCTCCAGGTTGTTGGCTTAACTTATTACAGTATTTATGACTCTACAGAATGTGACTACAATAAGAAAGTGTTTTAATATTTGATAATAGTGACTTTTTCGTTGAGTCACTACTAGTGGGCTATAATGCGCTTTGGTCGGAATGTATAGGCGCGTTTAAGAGTTTATAGTTTTTTAATTATTCATTGTATGTGTTGTTATGTTGAAGACTCTTAAATATATTAGAGAACATAAGGATGTAATAGTGCCAGTGATAGTTATCAACGTCTATGTGAATTTGGATAGTTAATTTTTGTTTACATTAAATAAAGAACAAGAAACAACAGAATATCTTATACAATACTTGTAAAGTGGTTTTGGGTCGTACATATTGATGCATTTTTATGTCAATCTGGAACAAATACTCATGCTACATGATTCTCAGGCTTTGTTTATACAAAACTGTGCTATTTTCTTCATGAATGGAAAATGAAGGTTGTAACATTGAATACAGAAAAAAAATTAAAATTATATCCATATAAATAAAGTAAGTAAAGAATGGCAACTTGTTTTGTAAAAGTGTCGTTGTACTATTTAAACCATGAAAATAATATTCACTGTTAGAAAATTTCGTAATTATTTTGCTAATTCACTTACATTACATGGGTTTATAGATAATTTTATAACATACTTAATTATAACACAGCGAACTAAAGAGGTTTATCTTCCTTCCTTTATTGTTTAATTAAATATGATGTCTAAGGAATAATAAAAAATGAAGGAAGTCGTTAAGTAAACGTAAAACTCATAGAGTTTAAGAATAATTTTTGTCAAGATTTTCCATTATGCATGGTATTTTATATTTTAACTTACTAGTTCGTACGACTTTAAGGGTCATTACTGGAAAATATTACAGCTTCTACGTTGATTACTCCTCATTTTTTAATAATTGAGGACATTTCATTGTTTATGAAACTGTCTAATTCATTAACTATTGTTTCATTCATCAACATGAATTCATCAACACAGAGTTCTTACTTTATAAAATATTTATAACCGTATGTAGGCGGGGATGAGTTATATGGATACTACGTATAAACGTATACTACCATTTTGTTTCTTTGATGGCGATTTTGAAAATCGGTGGGACGTGATGTCACCAAAGGTTGAATGTGGCAGCCATTGCAATGCTTATTTATGGAAAAATAACTTGCTGTAACATCTGTTTAGAACTGATTTAAATAGTAAGATAAATGAATTCATTGTTGTTCATCATTAGTTCTTCACAAATCGCTTTTTATGAATTAATTGGATAATTTATTCTATTAAGTTACACTTGAGCACTGTGGTACATATTTACTTACATGTATATGACAAATATAAAGTTAAAACTATATATAAATATGAATTGAAAACGGTTAACTAGAAGATGTGTTAAGAAATAATTCGTGTTATTAAAAATAATAGAGTAACAAAAATTAAATTTATTTAGATAGGCTGTTATTTTCTCATCAAAAAACTTTTACTGGACGACATATACCTTGACTACAACTAATTTTACTTAGAGTTTAATGCCATATAGATTTTCTGATAAAAATAGTGTAAAACTTTGGGACAACTTTCTACTCATACCTGGTACGTACTTTTTTTAAAGTAACTTGTTTTCAATTTTAATTAAAAATACTAAAAAAATCATCTCCTAGTTATCTTACAAGTATAATTCGTTTGTTTTTTTAACGTAATCTTAGTATGAAAAATACGATACAAAGCAATGTAAGACATTTAATGGGTTTAATATTTGTAAAACTTATGAAACAAACCATAACAATTAATCTATATAATTGTAAGTAAATAAACTGTATAAACATCATACATTGCAGTTACAGTTACTAGACTTAAGTTTTAAGTACAAAGAAGAACAGAGACTGTGCAATAAATCTTCAGAAATCTGGTTGATTCAAAGGGGTGTCGCATAACGAGATCCTTGACCTAATCCATAATGCAGCGTTTGTAACAGGGTTTGATATCAAGCTGAAACTAAATAGTTCAGATATTAGAAATTACTATAACTATACATAAAATATTACATTTTAATTGAATTTTTATTATTTTGTTACATTTTTATTTTTTCCTACCGATGTATTAAACAGTAACCGTTAACCACGGCTTTAAAAAGGAATTATCACAATAAATAATCGGTGGCTTTCTTATTGAAAGGAGCATGGAACCCGATGATATTTTTCAAACGAAACTAGGCATATATTCAGCACCAAAATTTTTTGCTGAAGAAGATAAATTAAATGCAATCACTAAGTGTAATTGATTAATACAGTTTCCGTCTAATATTTATTTTACTTTTAACCTAACAACTTTCTTTGTAGAACAAATTACAAACAATTTAATAATTTGTGCCCAAACGCGTATCTATCTGAAGTGCAATACACTTGAAATAGGTGACTTACTGCATATATTTACAAGCAACAGACAGGATTGATATTGTGTGAAACGAGGACCGCGCCTCAACACTAGTCTGGAGACTTCTATATAGTTTTCATTCTAGTAGGTGGAAAAATTTACTATTATTACAGGCCTGAAAGTTCAAAAAACACATATCAAATCTAAACAGCCATTAAACGAACTCTACAACTACCCCACAATTTACATTATAATTACATTTAATTTCACCCTAAGAGAAATTGTTTTAAACCTTTTTTTTTTTTTTTTTTTTCCTTTGGGATATTGGGGTGGATTCCTAGATCCTCACACGTCAACCTGAGCTTATTGTGTGCCCCTTTGATGTTAGAGGGGTAAGCCTATCTTCGTGCCCTTAATTAGGCTAAGAAGCTTTTCCCCGATACTAGCATCTGGTTCGTCGCCTGGTTGTTTATCACCGAAAAGAGCCCTTCTCCTTGCTCCCAGTCTCTCACAGTCCAGTATTATGTGTTTTGCAGTCTCTTCAGACTTATTGCAGAGTCTACACTCCGAGTCCTCATTTCGTAAACCTAGAGTGTTTAGGTGTTTCCTGAAGTGGCCGTGTCCAGTGATCAAGGCAATCACTTGCTTAACCCGATCCCTCCCCAGCCCCATCAGCCATCTGGTGAATCCGGAGCTAGAATCGGCAAGCAGTCTTTTGCCGAGTGCTTGTCCTTGGTGACTCTGCCACCGCAAGCGGTGTGTCTTCCTGGACCATTTGTTTATACTTTGATAAGCGGCTGACTTGCTTATACCACAACTCGGTTCTGGACCGGTGTATGGCATGCTTGCTCCGCTTTTGGCAAGCCTGTCGGCGCATTCGTTGCCACCTATGCCTGTGTGGCCCGGTACCCAACCAAGACGCACACAGTTGCGTGATCCAAGCTTGCAGAGAGTGTTAAAGCACTCCCACACAAGCTTGGATGAAATGCTGTTGGAGTCAAGAGCTTTAAGAGCTGCCTGACTGTCTGACATTATACAGATGTTCATTTCCTGGTACCTTCTGGTGAGGCCTAGGTTGGCACAGGCTAGGATACCATAGATTTCGGCTTGAAATATGGAGCAGTTCCGACCCAAACTGCCGCTAAGGGCAGTTCTAGGGGATTGACTAAACACTCCATATCCAGTTCTACCCTTAATAAGCGAGCCATCCGTGTACCAGACAAAGCTCTTTCTTATTGTTGGGATGTTATCTTGCGATTTCCACTCATCTCTGGAGTAGAAGTCAACAGAGAATGGCTTATTGAATACGAACTCCGTTCTCATTGTGTCGGAGACCATTTCGAGAATAGCGCTTGGGTTTACAGCTTCAGTGATGGCGCCATGGCTCGCGTTAGACGCGCCATTCCTCCACAAGCCAGCAACCATCAGCCGATAAGCTGACTTACGCGCTTCAGCTTTTATATGAACATCAAGAGGTAGAAGTCCTAAAGCCACCTCGAGGGTCGCTGAGGGACTGCTCCTGAATGCTCCGGTTACAAAGATTGTGCCAAGCCTTTGTAAGCTTTCAAGCTTGGCTTTGGCAGTTACCTGATTCACCTTTGTCCACCAGACTAATGAACCATAAGTGATTTGAGGCCTTACAACTGCTTTGTAAAGCCATAGTGCTATATGGGGTTTTACGCCCCATGAGATTCCTGCAAGTCTCCTGGACGTCATGAGCGCCCACTTTGCTTTGTGCAGGATATTATTAAGATGATCATTCCACGTAAGCTTATGGTCTAGAGTCAGTCCTAAATATTTGACTGTCTTTGACCACTCCAGCTGAGTGGATGCGAGTTTCAGCCTAGAAAGAGACTCTAGGTTCTTTTTTCTAGTGAATGGTACAACTACTGTCTTAGAGGGATTTACTTTCAGTCCCTCTCCCTGACACCAGTTGTGTACATGTTGAAGGTTGGTATTCATGATATCAACAACAACATTTGTGTATTTTCCCTGTACCATAAGGACTATGTCGTCTGCATATCCTTGGACATAGATTCCGTTGTTAGTAAGGTCCTCAAGTAGACCATCTACTACTAGATTCCACAGTAGAGGTGACAGGATGCCTCCTTGAGGACATCCCCTTGTGGGTGCGATCACAAGCGATACTTCATTGAGATCGGCCCTGATCCGTCTGGAGCACAGCATGGCCCTAAGCCACCGGCACAGAGCTGGCTCGAGGCCACGTCGCTGTGCTCCACTTACCATTGCAGTGAATTTGGCATTGTCGAAAGCTCCTTCAATGTCTATGAAGGTGCACAATGCCAATTCCTTGGCGGACAGGCTATCCTCAATCCTACTGACTAATTGGTGCAGTGCTGATTCACAGGATTTGCCTTGCTGGTATGCATGTTGGTTGCGATGAAGGGGAGTGTCTGAGAGAACTCCCTTTCTCAGGTGCCTCTCCACCAGTCTTTCTAATGTTTTCAGTAGAAACGAAGATAAACTGATGGGACGAAAAGATTTAGGGACAGAGTAGTCCGCTCTCCCTTTTTTAGGGATGAAGACCACCCTGTTGAGACGCCAGACTTGTGGTATGTACCCATAGGCTAGGCTCGCCCTGAATAGTTTCACATAGAAGGGTAAGGAGATTCTCCGGCCCTTGTTTGAAGCAGGGCCGGAAAGATTCCATCCCCTCCTGCAGATTTGAAAGGGGCAAATTTAGAAATTGCCCATTTGGCTTTAGAGAGAGTGACAATCCTTCTGGCAATGGCCCAGCTACCACGACAAGCTCTTGGCCGTGAGCCTGCCTCGTGATTACCAGACGTTCCAGTGTCGTCATTCTCAAAGATACAATCAGGGAAGTGAGTCTCAAGGAGAAGTTTGAGGCTATCACTAGACCCGGAAGTGTGTTGACCTCCCTGGGACCTTAAAGATCCCAAGTGACCGGTTGGACTTGAGGCTAGCAAGCGTTGCAGTCTAGCTGCCGCCCTTAACTCATTTACCTTCTGTGTAAACTGCCTCCAGGAACTTTGTTTTGCTTTTTTGATTGCTAGGCTGTATTCTGTTAGAGCTCTATGATAGGACTCCCAGATACGGCTCCTTTTGCATTGATTGTACAGCTTCCTGACATTAGCCCTTTTGCGAGCGAGGTCTGCAGTCCACCACTTACTATTGGTTCGACTCTTCCCCCGTCGCAATGGGCAATTGTCATGGAAGCTATTGATTATAGCATTCTGCAGGTCAGAAGCTATCTGATCTATGTCTGTGAAGCATCGCACCCTTCCGCCTACCGATCCCAACTGTGACTGAAGGTCAGACTTATATCCCAACCAGTCAGTCCTCCTGGGATTACGATAGAGGACCTCTGCAGCCTCATCTTGCAAGTTAAAGAGGATATACCTGTGATCCGATAATGAGGCCTCTTCGCTTACGTGCCACTTATCAACCATTCCAAGTATTCCTTGTGTGCAGATTGTTATGTCAATAACTTCTTGTCTAATTCGTGTTGCGAACGTAGGGCGGTTACCTTTATTACATATAAATAGGTCCCTACTTAGAAGAAATTGTAAAAGTGCCTCACCTCTAGGGTTAGTGTTGGTGCTGCCCCATCCAGCAGAGTGATGGGCGTTGGCGTCACAACCTAGAAGAAGTTGTTGACGTCTGGCTTGTGCTTCTTCCACCAGGAGCTCTAGGTCTCTTGATGGAGGGAGTTCCCTGGCATCATATGGCAAGTATACGGAGCCTACAATTGTGCTCTGCACTATACCTCCATTCTTCCAGGTCAGTGTGCCCACAGTGAGATCTCTGGAGCAGAATTCGTTGAGGGTTAGAAAATCCAAGCCTCTCCTCAACAGGATGCAGGTTCTGACATTCCTTAGAGAGGTACAGTAAATTAACTTACCTTTGGTTTCATTTAGGCCCGCCACTCTCCCTTGGTGAAGCCATGGTTCTTGAATCAGTGCCAGATCAAATCCCTCCTGGAGGAAGAACTGGCAGAAGGCTGCCGAGGCAGCCCTACTGTGCTGGAGGTTGATTTGTAGAACTCGTGGCATTGTCCTTGACTGTCGAGGAGACAATTGAGACCTGCCAGAGTCCTAAGTTGGCTCTACAGTTGGAAGCCTTCACAGCCTTGTAGCAGACCTCGTCCAGGAAGCAGACGAATCCGTAACCTTTCGGGTCTGGCTTGGATGGAAGGATTTTCCACTCGTTTACATTCAGGTTGGGGTTCTGCTTATTGAACATCTCAAGTACCTTTTCAGGTGTCTTCTTCAGAAGCTTCGGGTGAGCTCTGAAAAACACCCTAGTGGACCTCAAGATGTCCTTACGCAGACCCACTCTCAGAGAGATATCATCTCCCAGAGGTTTTATTCTTTGGATAACTTCTTCCAGCCAACGTTTGGTGTGCTCGTTGATGCAGGAAGCAATTAAAACACCTTTCTCTAGGTAGGTGCCCGCAAACGATGGAACGGAACCATCCTCCAGGGGTTGGATTTCTTCCATAATTGCGTCCTCGATGGCTTCTCCTTGCTCTGCACTAAGCTTCGCTTCCGGGTAGCCTTCGAGGGCTATGGCCATTTTAATCGCTGCGACCTCTCTGTAGGTAGCCTTGGGTGTGCTACCAGAGGCCTCGGGATCGTGGGCTTCGGGCTTTTGGGTTTCCCTCCTAGCCTTCTTTGCGGGTCCCTCAGCGGAGGGCGGGGTGACCAAGGTGCCTCTGGGGCGTTTGGCCGACCCCACCCCCGCCTTGGCACCCGCAGTTGGGCCCGGAGTTGAGACCTCCTGCCGTTCTGGATTCTTTTTCTTCTTCTTTTTCCCCCTCCTCCACTTGGAAGGGTCAAAAGCTTCACCCTTTTCAAGAAGTTTAGCCTTTAGTGCTTCTCTTCTTTGAGCAGTGGTGAGATTGGGCCTCTTCATTCTGAGGTTGCCGAGTTGCTCTGTGGCATCATCCAGCGTACCTGTAGACATGGGAGTGCTTGGGCTGTTGAGGAGCTGATCTTCTATATCTTGAAGGGATTTTGCTTCTTCAGCGCTTGTACTGCCTTCCTCAGATAAAGCCTTGCCATGTATGGGAGCTTCAGTGTGCAATGGAACCTCCTGTGTTCCTAAGGCACTTTGTTGAGGAGAAGGTAGGGATGTTGGCATAACAACCTCTTGAGTTGTGTTGCCAGGTGGTGGTATGTGCGAGGTAGCTTCAGGAGCTACCTCAGCAGGAAGAGGTAGGTTAGAAACAGCTTCAGGAACTGTTTCAAGGGTTGGTTTGTTTTGTTTTTTGTTTTTGCTTCTTTCCATGTTGTTCCCCACGAGAAGCTAGGGAATGGAAGGTCCGCCCAGACAGAGCCCCGCATGCCTGGGTAAGCTGCTTTTAAACTGGAGGGTCGCCGGTGTCCAGAGTCCGCATAGTATAGACTGGTTTGCCACCAGCCATTCAGCCCTGGCCTACGCTGTTCCACCGTGGCTTGGCCCCTAGTGGGAGAAATGAAAGGGAAACTAGATCGAAGAGTTGAGGAACTTTACCTCAGATAGAAGAGAGTGAAGAAGAGAGATAGGCTGACACATAGAGAAGTGTGCCAGCCATAGGCCTCCAGAACAAGAAGAGAAGGGATCTGGAGCATTAGCTAGGGTACCTCGGGGTCGCCACTACCCGTACGGCCTTGAAAGTAAGACCGCCCCTGAGGGAGTTTTAAACCTTACCAAATTATTAGAATATTTTCAGAAAAACGTGAAAATTCGAATTAAGAAACACTTTGCCTCTCTTTTTAGATATTCAATGACGCTATGATAATTAAACCAGTATAATGTTTATGTTTTACATTAAATGAAACGTGAGAAAACATATACAAACCACTTGACAGTATATTAATAAATCAATTATCAACTTACCTAACAAGTGCATGGAATTTTTTCTAGTAAAGAAATAAAACCCCATGGATCATTACGTATTTAGATGTATTTACCTTATTACAAACTAAAATAATAAAACATACAAAATAGACTAAAATATAAGCTACGCCCAACTGTTTCACAGCATAAAATTCACCCACCAAAGTATAAGGTGTTTAACCTCAAAATGATAATTTTATAAGTAACTATACGGTACGGGAAATATCTAAGACCATAAATATAAACTATATAGTTATTACATATTCAATCTAATTAAATGCAACGCTCAATACATAGTAACCAACAGAGTATATACGTGTCAATAGAACGTATTGATATATTTTACGAAGTACTGTACAGTGAAGTTCAACAGCCATATGTTCCATGTCCTATTTTTACTATTGGGATTACAGTAATTCTCCACTCTTTAAATTATGCTGTTTTCTTTGTTTAGTTAATAGCTTATTCTTTGCTCTGCTCGAATTTCTCAGAAAAAGAGAGTAAAGCTCTGCAATATAAAATACGCGTCTATAAATATGTTTATTTTATTGCAATAATGTCCAAAAAATACATCAAAATCACTAAATAATTGTTTAATGTCACATAAGCTGATCGTACAAGCTTTCTTTTCTTTGCTTTCAGGCTTATTGCAATTTTAAATATAAGTCAAAATTCATAACAGAGCAAAATCACACTAAGGCATCGACATAAAAGGAGAAGTGTTCCTTTCCTCAGATCTAGGTGACTCTTTTAAAGATATGACATTTCAACCAAAGATGACCATGAAGCTTTCAGAGAAATGGGTACCGAAATATGTGCATACTGAACAGAAGAAATTAAGAGTTAACCCAGACTTTTTAACTGGGATATGAACTAACTATTTAAATGTGAATTGTTTGATGTAACCTAAACAAAGAAAAAAATCCAAGAAATAGCATGACCATTACAAAATGTTCAGAGCCATTATAGTATGAATGTATAGTAAAAATATATGTTACTCTTTAAAAAACGCGTACAGTTCGAGAAGTTATTGAAGATTATGTGGCCTAATCAATGCTTAATAGATCACGTCAACATATAAGAATTATGAATATGTATTGGCCATCCCGCAAAGTTGTTCACGGAATACATTCTTAGTCTTTATATCCCAGATTTTATTATTGTACACTGATTTAATGTAAATCACATTTCTGTGGTATTAGTTGGTTAAGATTTCATTCAAAAAATCACAAAACCTTTGTAAGTACACTCTTTGTTCGTACTCTCTCTCTCTCTCTCTCTCTCTCTCTCTCTCTCTCTCTCTCTCTCTCTATATATATATATATATATATATATATATATATATATATATATATATATATATACAGGGTGATTCGGTTAGTGTTACCGGCACTTTCTGAGCTGATTGTAGTATAAAAAATAAAGAAAAAAGTTCATATAAAAATGGGTCCGGAAATGCTTCCTTACTGGGTTATGGCCAATTGAAGATTTCACCAAAAATTGTGTTCAGGAGGTCAAATGATGATTTGCCGCGTGTTTATGAAGAGATATTTATAGGCGAATGCAACTTTTTCTAACGGATTTTTAGATGAGAAATTGAATAAAGTTCATCTCATAGCTGTATCTCATTTAGTTTTTTTGTTATACTACAAAAAAACAGAAATAAAATAATTTTGAAAAACACTTTTTTAAAGGTTTAAACGGACAATTATTTTGTTAAATAGGCATTGAAGACCCACATTTTTTACAAAGAAACTTGCAGAAAAATTTATTATTATATATATATACAGGGTGATTCGGTTAGTGTTACCGGCACTTTCTGAGCTGATTGTACTATAAAAAATAAAGAAAAAAAGTTCATATAAACATGGGTCCGGAAATGCTTCCTTACTGGGTTATGGCCAATTGAAGATTTCACCAAAAATTGTGTGCAGGAGGTCAAATGATGATTTGCCGCGTGTTTATGAAGAGATATTTATAGGCGAATGCAACTTTTTTCTAACGGATTTTTAGATGAGAAATTGAATAAAGTTCATCTCATAGCTGTATCTCATTTAGTTTTTTTGTTTATACTACAAAAAACAGAAATAAAATAATTTTGAAAACACTTTTTTAAGGTTTTAACGGACAATTATTTTGTTAAATAGGCATTGAAGACCCACATTTTTACAAAGAAAACTTGCAGAAAATTTAATTCTGAATAAAATTATGTGCCACACGGCTATTAACAGCGAAGTATTTAGTTTCTGGAATTTTTAATTTTACAACAAACATTCTACCAAGCAAGAAATACGTATTTAGTAAATAAACACCGTAATGTAATGATATAAGTTACGCAAATAATTGAATTAGCATACAATTGTAAATACGATTTTAATAGATTAATGCTCAACTAAAAAACAATAATACTATTACTTTTTAGGACTATCCAAATGGTTACATCATGTACCTACATATTCTTTGTCACGTTAGCTTTACAGAAGGTAAATTATGTTTTATAAGTTGGTATCACAAATCAGCTGTTCAACAATACACTGCAATTTATTTGAGGAATCCAAATTATTTGTTACCAATTCTGTACTAGTTTAATGAGTGCAATTTAATACAATTAATTTACTACTCGTTTGTTAGTGAAGTGTATTTTAAAGTAACTTACTATCACAATTGCAATGCCTTTGTTATTTACAACTGAAGAATATGCCGACATGGTATTTGTCTTAGGCGTTTGTGACGGAAATGCAAACCGCTGCTACTGCAGAATACCGAAGACGATTTCCTAATCGCAGAGTTCCAAACCCAAAAACGATCAGTGGATCATTTCGTACCCTAAGAGTAACAGGTAAACTTCCTAGTATTAATAATTATCGGGATCGCCCTGCCCAGAATAATGTAGATATGGAAGAGGCTATAATCATGGCTACTGAACGCAGTCCTGGTGTCAGTACACGGCGTCTTTCTAGGCGATTCGCAGTGTCTCAGTCTGAAGTATGGAGAACTTTGCGTAAAAATAGCATGTTCCCTTACCATAAACAACAAGTTCAAAGTATTCAACCAACAGATCCTCCTCTTCGATTGGAATTTTGCAACTGGTTAATTAGAAACCGTCAACATCATAGAACCATTTTATTCACTGATGAAGCTCAATTTACCCGAGATGGCTGTCAACAACCTTCACAATGAACACACTTGGGCAGAGGGAAATCCACATAGTACAATCGTGCGCAACTTTCAACACAGATTTAGTGTAAATGTATGGTGTGGACTCATTTCATGATCGATTAATAGGACCATTCATTCTCCGAGGACATCTAAATTTCCCGCATGTACCTAGAATTCCCTTACAGAACAACTACCACTATTATTAGAAGATGTTCCATTAGCAGCAAGGTGCAATATTATTTATCAACATGATGGTGTCCCTGCCCACTTTTCCCATTATGTAACAATGCACTTAAACGAGCAGTTTCCCGGGCGATGGATTGGTCGCGGTGGACCACACACTTGGCCACCAAGATCACCAGATCTAACTCCATTAGATTTCTGTATATGGGGTTGGATGAAGAACCTGGTGTACCAGGAAAAAAGTAAATACACGTGAAGAGTTAATAAATCGAATTGAAGATGCCGCCGCACAAATCAAAAAACAATCGTGCAGCAGCGTTGCGGAGGATAACTCGATCAATCAGAAAGCGAGCTGCTAAGTGTATTGAAGTACAAGGACTTGATTTTTGAACACCTGTTATGAAAGTGGTACGTAGTATTATAAGCTTTAGATGAAAAACAATAATTTATTTAAAACTTAATTTAAATTGCATCCTAATAAATCTTATGTGTAGGCTACTCTATGTCATTAAAATGCGGGTTTCCTTTGCTTTGAAATTTCTTGCTTGGTAGAATGTTTGGTTGTAAAATTAAATTCCAGAAAACTAATACTTCGCTGTTAATAGCCGTGTGGGCACATAATTTTATTCAGAATTAAATTTTCTGCAAGTTTCTTTGTAAAAATGTGGGTCTTCAATGCCTATTTAACAAAATAATTGTCCGTTAAACCTTAAAAAAAAGTGTTTTTCAAAATTATTTTATTTCTGTTTTTTGTAGTAATAACAAAAAAACTAAATGAGATACAGCTATGAGATGAACTTTTATTCAATTTCTCATCTAAAAATCCGTTAGAAAAAGTTGCATTCGCCTATAAATATCTCTTCATAAAAACACGCGGCAAATCATCATTTGACCTCCTGAACACAATTTTTTTGGTGAAATCTTCAATTGGCCATAACCCAGTAAAGGACAGCATTTCCGGACCCATTTTTATATGAACTTTTTTCTTTATTTTTTTATACTACAATCAGCTCAGAAAGTGCCGGTAACACTACAACCGAATCACCCTGTATATATATATATATATTTTTGTTATACTACAAAAAAACAGAAATAAAATAATTTTGAAAACACTTTTTTTAAAGGTTTTAACGGACAATTATTTTGTTAAATAGGCATTGAAGACCCACATTTTTACAAAGAAACTTGCAGAAAATTTAATTCTGAATAAAATTATGTGCCACACGGCTATTAACAGCGAAGTATTAGTTTCTGGAATTTAATTTTACAACAAACATTCTACCAAGCAAGAAATTTCAAAGCAAAGGAAACCCGCATTTTAATGACATAGAGTAGCCTACACATAAGATTTATTAGGATGCAATTTAAATTAAGTTTTAAATAAATTATTGTTTTTCATCTAAAGCTTATAATACTACGTACCACTTTCATAACAGGTGTTCAAAAATCAGTCCTTGTACTTCAATACACTTAGCAGCTCGCTTTCTGATTGATCGAGTTATCCTCCGCAACGCTGCACGATTGTTTTTGATTTGTGCGGCGGCATCTTCAATTCGATTTATTAACTCTTCACGTGTATTTACTTTTTCCTGGTACACCAGGTTCTTCATCCAACCCCATATACAGAAATCTAATGGAGTTAGATCTGGTGATCTTGGTGGCCAAGTGTGTGGTCCACCGCGACCAATCCATCGCCCGGGAAACTGCTCGTTTAAGTGCATTGTTACATAATGGGAAAAGTGGGCAGGGACACCATCATGTTGATAAATAATATTGCACCTTGCTGCTAATGGAACATCTTCTAATAATAGTGGTAGTTGTTCTGTAAGGAATTCTAGGTACATGCGGGAATTTAGATGTCCTCGGAGAATGAATGGTCCTATTAATCGATCATGAATGAGTCCACACCATACATTTACACTAAATCTGTGTTGAAAGTTGCGCACGATTGTACTATGTGGATTTACCTCTGCCCAAGTGTGTTCATTGTGAAGGTTGTTGACGCCATCTCGGGTAAATTGAGCTTCATCAGTGAATAAAATGGTTCTATGATGTTGACGGTTTCTAATTAACCAGTTGCAAAATTCCAATCGAAGAGGAGGATCTGTTGGTTGAATACTTTGAACTTGTTGTTTATGGTAAGGGAACATGCTATTTTTACGCAAAGTTCTCCATACTTCAGACTGAGACACTGCGAATCGCCTAGAAAGACGCCGTGTACTGACACCAGGACTGCGTTCAGTAGCCATGATTATAGCCTCTTCCATATCTACATTATTCTGGGCAGGGCGATCCCGATAATTATTAATACTAGGAAGTTTACCTGTTACTCTTAGGGTACGAAATGATCCACTGATCGTTTTTGGGTTTGGAACTCTGCGATTAGGAAATCGTCTTCGGTATTCTGCAGTAGCAGCGGTTGCATTTCCGTCACAAACGCCTAAGACAAATACCATGTCGGCATATTCTTCAGTTGTAAATAACAAAGGCATTGCAATTGTGATAGTAAGTTACTTTAAAATACACTTCACTAACAAACGAGTAGTAAATTAATTGTATTAAATTGCACTCATTAAACTAGTACAGAATTGGTAACAAATAATTTGGATTCCTCAATAAATTGCAGTGTATTGTTGAACAGCTGATTTGTGATACCAACTTATAAAACATAATTTACCTTCTGTAAAGCTAACGTGACAAAGATATGTAGGTACATGATGTAACCATTTGGATAGTCCTAAAAAGTAATAGTATTATTGTTTTTTAGTTGAGCATTAATCTATTAAAAATCGTATTTACAATTGTATGCTAATCAATTATTTGCGTAACTTATATCATTACATTACGGTGTTTATTTACTAAATACGTATTTCTTGCTTGGTAGAATGTTTGTTGTAAAATTAAATTCCAGAAACTAATACTTCGCTGTTAATAGCCGTGTGGCACATAATTTTATTCAGAATTAAATTTTCTGCAAGTTTCTTTGTAAAAATGTGGGTCTTCAATGCCTATTTAACAAAATAATTGTCCGTTTTTAAAACCTTAAAAAAGTGTTTTCAAAATTATTTTATTTCTGTTTTTTGTAGTATAACAAAAAAACTAAATGAGATACAGCTATGAGATGAACTTTATTCAATTTCTCATCTAAAAATCCGTTAGAAAAAGTTGCATTCGCCTATAAATATCTCTTCATAAACACGCGGCAAATCATCATTTGACCTCCTGCACACAATTTTTTGGTGAAATCTTCAATTGGCCATAACCCAGTAAGGAAGCATTTCCGGACCCATGTTTATATGAACTTTTTTCTTTATTTTTTATAGTACAATCAGCTCAGAAAGTGCCGGTAACACTAACCGAATCACCCTGTATATATATATACATATATATACATTAAATTGTATAAATGGCAATAGCCTTATTTAATTTCAATAAACATTAAATCGCAAAAAGTACTTGCTCCGCCGGGAGTCGAACCCGGGTCTCTCACTTGCCGGGTGAATGTGCTACCATTACACCACAGAGCGCTTACTTTTTCCGATTCAATTATTTTCTATTTGGCCGTATCTGTCATATATATATATATATATGTGTGCGTGTATAGTATACATTATATTGTTTATAAATAAATATACATATATATATATTTAATTATATGTACCTAAATTATAGGACAAACAAGAATTATTGTGCAGTTAAACTTAGTATGTTATTTTTATTTAATTATATTTTAACGATACTTTGAAAAAGATAAAAATATGGGTTTTACTTTTACTACTCGTAAAACTTAGTATGTTATTTTTATTTAATCGTAATTTAACGATACTTTGAAAAAAGATAAAAATATGAGTTTTACTTTTACTACTCGTAAAACGTAGTATGAAAGCATTCTAAAGCTATTCTTAACCTTGTTAATATTATAGTAATGCTTATAACAAACATTATGTACATATTAGTTGTTAGGGACAATATTATTGTAAGCCCCATCCTTCTTCTTAAAAATAAAAACAATTGGTGTCTTCCTTAATAGAAAACAATAATCTGCCAATTATTTTCAAATATTATAGATGAATCTTATTGCATTTATTAATAACAGTATTGACATGTTGAGAAAGATTATTATAGTAGCTTGTATAAAAATAATGAAAAGGTTGCTGGAAAGTCAAAACGTCCCTTTTTTACACCGCGCCAAACTCTGTTGCCAGGTTTACGTGCGCGGAAAATTACTGATCTATTTAATAAAATATTGCAATAAATGAATACCATCAACTATTACCAATAACGAATATAAGTGCACTATGTTTCCTGGTATATATTGCAAATAATCATTCAAATAAATTATGCAGTATGTAAACTTGCCTTATTGGATGCAGCTGGTGGTCATCATCGAAATAATAACATTGCCTAAATTTCATAGGACTATCCATCCAGGTCAGTGAGGGAAATTTCCTCACTGAGTCTCCCTGTGGGAGAATCTACTGTTGTTTACGCTACTAAGTACACATTTCTATTCATTGACAAACTAAAGTTTGTAATAATCAAATACCAGTACTCTTATGTATACAAAAAAGTAATATTTATATGTTTAATTGTTCTTTTATCTTCAACGCTCTGTAGTGGAAACGATTTCTTCGGTCAGCGATTGAGAGATTAATGTCAGTAACTGTAAAATGTCACTGTCAGAATAACCACTTGATTGATATGTGCCATTGTGTTGGTAGACCTGTTGTTCTCTAGCCAAGTGATGATAGCCGCGATCCTCACTGGTTTATCTGTTCTCATATCTACTGAAAGTTTTCTCTCGTTTTGTCCATATTGCCAATATGCCAAACAATCGGTGAAAAAATAAATATATCAAATATTACAGATATATTTATATTATTCACGTAGACATGTTTTTCTTTAGTTATTTAAACTTTTCCGTTAAGGTAAATAGACCAAATATTTCATACTTTGTAAATATTGTAATATCTAATAGTAAATCAAGTTTTAAAGACATACGCTACTTCATTACTTAGTTTTTATGATAGAATAGAAACAAATAAAGATCAGACCTTTAAGTATGAGATATTTTAACCATAACATTCTTATTATGAACATTTCATAATTAAGTAGGACCTACTATTGACTCTTCTCTTAATAAGAAATTTTTAAATAGGTTTTCCGTGAAGAGTGTCGTATAATGATACGCAAAGTCTCTATTTATCCTAAATGTAACAATAATTTTTGCAACATCGTGGAACTCCTGAGAGATAGAAGTCCTGATCTGGCATGAATAAATTTACATAAATACAATCAAAAGCTGAGTGATTGACTAATAATAAAATAATGAATTATGTAAGATTAGAATAAGCTAGTGTACGTCTTTACAATATTCATGTATATGATTCGAAATATAATCATGTAAAAACATTTATAGATTTTATACATGCTTATGATACTCTAAAATGGTTGTATTTTACATACAAATAACATATTTACTTAAATTTCACAATAAATAGATTAAAACCTATATATATATATATATATATATATATATATATATTTAAATTACTGTTACAATAAAATATCATTTATGTGCCAATAAAAGCTTTTATTTCTAAATATTTTTTAAAGTTATGAAAATTCTACACTAAGACAATAATATCCCTCTAATGAAAAATAATTGATATAGTATCATATATTTATTATGTTCTTTTCCAAATTGACATTATCCAACAAAAACGCACGAAATACACATTTTCTGTACGGACTCATATTTTAAGTGCACTTTCTCACAAAAATTTGAAGCATAAGCATTACTAATTCCTATTTCCCTGTATTATAACGATAAACTACTTTCAATATCTACTACGTATTAATAATTAATGTTGCCTTTACTTCGAAACATTTCTCAAAAATATTTATAAATACATACTTGCTATTTCAAGGTTAACCAGTCTATGAAAACCACTAGTTAAATTTCACGCATTCACGTCATCGTTACCACCGTCTGGAATATAGAAAGGTCAGACGATACATTACTTACAAAAATGTGAAATCTCATTCAAAATCAATGTTCGCCAGAAGATAACTTGGAAATTACTCCGTGAGAATCATGTTTCTTCATCACATTTATATTATCTGAACACCATGAATACATTGTAAAAAATTAAAATGTTATAGTTTAAAAAATAATCACAATGTTTAGTCTTGATATAGTATTTAAAACTATTTTTTAAAATTGTAGTTACTGTATTATACAAGTTTGATAATAGGATATTAGTAAACACTGTAATCATTCATAAGATCCCCTTGAGAGTTTAGCGGGACCCATTTCCATTGAATCTTTAGAATTACTTTTCTTCCTAGGAAATTATACTGTTATGAAAGCATCTATTATAGTACTGACTAATGTATGTGTATTCATATTTAGAGTTTTCTCTATTACCAAAAGTTGTTAATAATTTGTTTGTTATTACACAGTGACCCGAAAGGGTTTTAATTTATAAATCCAATATCACAAATTTCATTTTTAACTGTAATATTTTTTTTCTGCCGCTTGTCTCATAACGAATATAATAATCCAGCTCATAGGGGAGAACATGTATCGACACAAATTGAATATCAAGACCAGTAGCCACCCTTGAGGGCAATTCATACACTTGTCTATCCGACTTTACATGTTATTATTTATGTAAATGTATTTTTCTCTGAAATTATAAAGGGTTTATCCAAGAAAATTAAGTAAATAAATGTATAATGTTATAACTAATGAAGGCTAATGTTATATTAAATTGTCAAGTTTTGTCTAGTAGGAAATATCATCTAATTTTTGATATTTGAACATTCAAATCATTTTTATATAAAATTTTAGCAGTGACTTATTAATTTTGTTCATAAACTATTTCTATTTGTATATGTTACACACAACTGCGACTTTATAACATTATGTGTTTATAATGGGAATAATTTAGGTTATGTGTTTTTGGTTATAAATAATAATTGGTAAAGAGAGTAGAGAAAAAGTGTTTCCTATTTGGTAAAAACAGCACGGCAGAAGTTTATAAAAAGTTTAGGAAAGGTTGGTTACAAATAAGAGATGACACGATGTGACAGCGTGAAGCCACCCTATCATGTAAGCGGGTAAACATAAGCTGACTACTTCGGACTTGATAACATCCCCAACATAGCAGGGAGCTAAAATTATCGCATCGTTGTTTGAGAAATTGACTCTTTTCGTGAACTGTTATCTGGCTTATAATCTTTAGTAGAGATGAATCCTTAAGGAAACGTCTAGAACAACATAATTTTTAAAACTGTACTAATTTGAGAATAAAATCAAACAAAGTTCTTTTGTAATTTACAATCATACCGAAATAAAAGGCTGTATCGACCTTTAGAACATTTCTAAATATGAGAGCAAATTTTAACAATTACTCTATTGGAAACTTTTTTATCCATGTGAGTAATAGTACAATAATTGTGTTGCTAGGTTGATTACCACAATTACAATGTAAATTACTGAAATAATTGTGCACCTGATGATACAATGAGACCACCTCTCTATCTAGATTTTACGAGTAGCTGATCGATAAACCGGACGTACCAATTTTTGTATCCCATGTGTCGCTAATATAAAAACTAACAATGATATAGTTTTGAACTATTCCGTCACCGAATTATTGTTATGTATATATTTAGACGTATGAGAATTTCAGATTATATTAGCCATGTCTGTATCAGTGATATTTTTCAGATGCTGCATTAGACAGAAAATTATATGGAGTTAACCAAACGTTTGAACTTTCATAATATTTCGATACATAGTTTTCTTTTATCACCACTTACAACTCGTGACTTTTGTCTCGCTGTAAAGTTTGAAATTCCTTGCTTCAACAAATATAACTGTTGTACATAGCATAACTGCAGTTATACCTTGAGACAATCTTAAGTAGGCCAATGCTAACATAGAATGTTAGTTAATTCCTGACATAATGTTCTGTTTAATTCTTCACAGCTTATTGACTCTCTTTTTATATCGTAACTTTTTATTTTTAATTACAAAATTTTCTTGGTATCTTTTTCCTTTAAATCCATGTACATTCTTATCATTATTTTTAGTGTTGTGCAATCAAAATTATCACTAAAGTACGTGCTGGACCTTAGGTTACTGTAGCAGAAAAGTCATACATACTTCTTTACAGGACCTCCAAATAAAACCTTTTAAATTGTACAATCATATATTTACCCAATTAAGTTTCCTTCGTTTTATAGTTTTGTATTTATTAAAGTTACAAGTTTACACATTTAACAAAGTGCTTTCTATGATGATAAAATTGCATGTTAATAGAAAACCATTTTTGATTATCATATACAATAGTATTTATGACAAAATAACATGTCGCGCGTTTAACGCTATACATTTAAGATACTATTCATTAGATGGTACCAAATATTTCCGAACAGAAAAAGCCTATTTTTATAAGTTTTATTAAAAAAAAGCATATATGTGGTAAATTTTACAAAATTTAAATCAATTTTGAATACATTCTTTAGTCAAATGAACAATGTAACGTATCTATTGTTATTATCACTTTGGGAAGGAATTGGAATATATCGTTATTATCACAAGTTATTGCACATTGTAATACTTATATTAATCAATAAGACACAATGATTCCAAATATGCAATAATTAGCACGATGTTTTGGTTTGCGTTTCATTAGAAACCAAAATTTCAATCTGACGTTTCCCTCATATTCAACGCCCTAATACTACTTTTATAAGTAAAATTTAAATAATTAATTTAGGAAACTGAAACTGCAATATTTTAAAATTAAAATTTGTTTAGGTATCCCAATATGAATCATTCTATGGGGAGCTGGAAACTATACCTATTATACTTAACTATACTTTATTATTTTAACTGTACAGTAATCTTAAATATCCACAAGATTTAACTTACAAGAAATGTAAGAATGAATTAATACATGATAAAAAATTATACATACTCAACTGGTCTATATAAGTTAATCATAGCAGTTGATACACAGATTCCGTATAATTAAAAATCTGTTTGTTTAAAACGATGTAATTTTTTTAGGAATGTTGGCTTTAACGAGTGGACTTTGATGGGTGTACGGTAATAACAGAGATGGTCTCTTCAAGATTCAAGTTTTAAAGCGGTACACTGAAAACAATTTAGGGCGCCTTTTAGATAAAACAAAGAAATATAACCTGCCACTGAATGATAATATATGCCTTTTTAACCATACATATAAAAATGTACATGTCTTTAAGTTTTTACGTATAAACATGTGTTTAACCTAAAGATATTATCTTCTTTAATATATAAATTGTGTATTTAATTACTTTACGTTCAGAAATGATAGAATTAAAGGATAGGGAATATATTTGTAAAAACAAGACTAACGACCTCTATCCCGGTGGTGCTTTCGCAAGTTAATGCAATGTCAAGGATAAAACAAATATAATACTGTTGATCGCACCAATTCTAGTTGCTGAGTCACCATGTACTGCCCCTTCATCGTAAACTGCGCAGTACGTTACATTATGTGGTCTTCAAGCCACCCCCTAGCACACCCTCTAGTATTTCTTCTTACAACCTCTATGTCCGGCTGTTACTACTTAAACTGTAATATAGCACAGATAAAGAGCTCGATGTGAGAGTACAATTGTTTAATCTTTTATAGTATGCATTATATTCATTGATATTATGTATCGTGTTTTAATACACATTATAGTATACTATGTAAAGAAATTAAAAATTAAACACAACGAAAAAGCACTAAAACACCTTCAAAAAACATTAGGAACAAAACCAGAGCACAAAACGTCAAATAAACTGTAATTGGAGAAAACAAAAGCTGATTCCACACAGTTATGAATTCGTCGTCAAAGTTTAAAAAATACTTGTATTAGAAAATTTACGTTTATAAGTTATAAAGACAATTTTCCCTATTGCAAATAATAAATAATTTGTAATTCAATTTAGTGCATTGCGTCACATTGATATAGATTGTGATAGTTCAATATCGATGAATTCACTATTTGTCAACACGCCTTAGGTAGTTATTGGTAGTAGCTGGAATATTATATCACATATAATTCAGTTTCCACAATCCTTTTCTTTTTCAAAGGCTTCCTCTAAAAGTTTTATTTTAAACCGAACATAGTCTCTAACACAAGCTACGAGTATGTTAGTTTCACAAACGCTCGTATTATTTTCGTAACTCTCTCCTATGTTATTGTTCTGTGATGGATATTGTATAGGCGCCAACAGGAACATACCTCGGAATGCAAGTAAGGACCCAAATTTATTTTGAGAATTTTCAACTATGATATCAATAATGGAAGAAAATTACATATCTAAAACACAATAAATTTATATAGTCACAATCATATTTCAATAACAAACTGACAAATAAATATTCAATTTGGCGTGAGTTTCAAGTACGTGCTAACATAACATAGATCAACGATGGTGCATGTATGTTTATGATATGATATGTGGTACCACATGGTACCCATATCATCAACGAGAAACAGTAAAAATAGATTTGTAAACAAAATACAATCTCATTAAAAATGTTAGTTTAAAGTTACATATGTCGTATAACTGCCTCAGGATACATCTAGAAAATTTTCATTTGAAGTATTTCAGTTTTTTTTTTAGGCTTCTTTTCTCCCTAGACAAGAAATAATATATGACGACGCATGTCTATGTATTAGATGTTACTAACCATAAATAAAAAGTATTAAACAGTATGCTAACATAGCTTCTCTTCTGTCTGTTTCACGTCTTTAAAAACTTCTTTTCTGCATAGTTGTAGGCCTTTATATCCACAGGACATATTCAGATTGAGACTTTAACTCATAGGTTTGAAACTTTGCATGCATTTAAGTAAAGCCTGTTACATGTAATCTGGCGTACTTCTAACTTTTACTTTACAAGAGAGAACATAATATTTCGTGGAGTTTTTTATTTCTTGATTATCCAGCGTTAAATTGTCAATCATGGCAACATGGCGGTATCCATTCACAAATCAATACACACAAGTGATACATATTTCATGACGAACACTATGACTATAAATTTGAAAACAAAATCACCAAGTAAACAATTTATACTATAAAAAACATTACATCAAGTCAAAGTACGCTTCAAATCAATGCTATACGTATGTATATCTGTTATAAAATTTTGATTTGTGCATGGTACTTTTAGAAAGCATAACTTTACTAATTTAGAAACGTATTTCTTTCTATAAAGAAAGTTATTTACGCAACTGTGTGTAATAATAGTATTAGGATATTTGTATTTTCTGACTTTATACATTTCATGTCAATAACTGGGTTAAATTCAGATTATCAATAATTATTTCTTAAATACTTTATGTATCCCTTATCATACATTAAAAGTATAATAATTTACTTGTGAGCAATTAACATTAGGCACGAACTAACTCATACTTAAAAAAAATCTTGAATGTGTTTCAAATCGCAAATAAACAATTTATAATATGACGTTTATGGATTTCCAAATAATAAAGAAAGTCATACAATGACATTCTTTGTGTAACTGTTGAGGGATCTCGTGTATTCAAAGCAAAGCGCCATGTTTGGTGTAATGTGTGCTGTAAGGATGATAGATGAAGCCTCGTGAAATGAAGTGGAAAGATATTTCAAGCACAATGGCGCCTATGTCTAATGTCTCATTGTGCGTATGAGTCAATATGATATTATTTGAGATTGAGACTGTTTTGTGATTTTGAGACACTTATTGGGAAAAAGTGGTGAAGTATGTTTTCAAAGAGCATAATAAAGCCTTTGATAGCTTCCATACAACAAGCTATATTTACAAATGCAACATCACAATCATGTGTTTAATCGTTTTAACAGTCTAATAGCATTTTCTTTTGCAGTTTATTTTTTGTTACTTTATTTTATTAAATTTATTTACAAAATATGAAACAATTTATTTACCTTATTCACTAATTTGTTATTGGAGCGAATTAATATCGTTGAATATGAACTTTTAAATAAGTAAAGTTAAAATTTATAAACTAAAGTGAATAAGTTATTTGTCAAGCAACTATTATGGTTTAATTATTTTAACGCATTAATATATGCTGTGAAACCATTATTTTATGCACGTGGTTTTGATTGATTTACTTAATAATGACCAACAATTTAATGGTTTTACAAAACAAAGCCAAGGATTGCTTCAGCTACTGTTGACTAAATACTCGCTAGAGTCATAGTGTTGTCATAATAAGAGGGAACTTCTTTCGCTGCGTGTTTTTTTGGAAATACGTGTTTTATAAAACCTCTCCCCCATAGACTCTTATCTCCCATGCTTAACGTGTTTGCTGCAGAATGAAAATACTGTGTGTTTCAAAAACAGGAAAAGTACTATTTCTGTGCTCGAATATAAAGACAGCTACTGTGGATAGAATGCCGCCTGGAGGATGTGCGGGTATTTTCATTATAACAAAGAAATTCTCTCGTTGCTGAGCACATTAGAAATATATGTTTTATAAAACCTCCACTCCATAATCCTCTTAGATTTAGTCTTAACGTGATTCATACTGCAGAATAGAAACATCGCTATATTATATAATGTGCAACTGAATCTGTGTTATATCTTAAAGTAATTTTCAATATGGAAAAATAAAAAATTTTTTTATATTAAAATAAATTTTTTTTTTATGTATTAAAGAGAAACTAATATGTATATTAAAAAATAATCTCTTGTACAACTAATTCACATACAGTATGTAAATTAATTTAAGACTTTTTCAAAAGAGTTCAAGTCAAGAAACCCAAAAATTATTTTAGGAAATAATTATGAAGTAATTTAGAAAGAATTAATAAAAATAGGCTGCATTTGAAATGTAAAATTTTCCTCCCACAATGTATTTCGTTTTGTAATAATGGCCTTTTTGTATCTCATTTATTTTTTCACAACATGTAGAACTCACATTGTATAATATATAGGTCTTTCACTGTTTAAGAAATTACTTACAAGGAGTTATTTCCGTATTTAACGGATGAAAATAATGATTTTCGAAATAATATTAATTCGTTCTTAAAAATGTATTGGTATCTTCAAAGTATGAGTAGGTTCTTACTTAACTTTTTAATGTTTTATAAAAACAGCCTTTGATTTTAATATGAGAAACAATTTCCTAGCTGATCCGGAAAATCTCATATTCATAATTGACCTATTATTTTATACTTTTGAACTTTTTTATGTTTCCTGAAAAGTTCTACAGCCTTCTATTTTAAAAATGTCCGTATCGTTAAGCGACTACGAAACATCACTAGTGCTAATAAAAGTTCCTTTCCACAAGTGGTCAAATATGTTATTTAACCTTACCATCCTCAGACTTGACCAGCACCAGACAAATTTTTTTTAATTGCCTCTGCTATCGTACTTTTACTTCTCTGTAATCTTGCCATATTAACACAGAGCATCTAAAAGTATTACTATTTTCACATTTCCGAGTCGTAAGAGAACTTGTTACTTTTTCATAGTATAGTTATATTTGTGCTTTCAGAGAGTAAGAGGAAACCAATGTCATACATTTCATACGTTGATCATATTTGTAGATTTGGAATTTAAAAACATTTCTTATGAAACTGACTTTGTGACTAAGTGTGATAAACTAAATGCAATAAATCACATTTGTATATGAGTATGAAAATGACAAACGAGTAACCACAAAGTTCACAAGACGCGTTCAATGTACAGACTTGGAATCATTACTAGGTTACCTTATTATCGTAGCTCAGACTATGACGGAGCCAGACGCCAACTCTGGGAATATTCAAACTGTTCATCTTTCCTGTCAGACTTGATACTTTGATTTGACAACCCTCCGCTGGAGGTGAACACATTAAAATGTTTATTTCAAAGTGCTATATATTCGTCTAGATGTATCACTGAGTGCAAACTATTACTGAAATTTCACTATATTTTACCCCATGATATTCAACAAATCCAAATAAAACCTATATTAATTTCTGCAGTACAAAGCTTATACTCTATTATATAATTTATTTCAGACATCTACTATTATTTTTATATGCTATACTGTTAACTATATTATGAAAAATATGCTAAATTTCTTATAAAAAGGATCCTAATATATTATTTATAATTTTTGAAACATAAAAAAAATTACATATAATGAGTAGTACAGACCTTGAAATTCAAACTCATGATTTCGGAATTGAGGAATAGGGTATATACATTGCTCATAAATATTATTCGTGAGACAATTCAGTACTTTATGTATAATACAGTTATATAGATCATAAAAAAACTCTCGAAATAATTAAAAATTTCAAGTGAAGTCAAATAATTTGTATAATACAAATATTCTTCTTTGCGTTATACTGAGTTAACGAGCCACACTTTGGTTAACGGTTGAAATTTATTTTGAAGTTGTTCGTTGTAAGGTCACTTCACTGAACTCTGAAAAATCCCTGAAATCACCTTTTGATAACTCTACTTGAACTAGCTATAATTTAAAGTATGAACTTCGGAAAGTTCTGTAATCAAGCCCGAGGACAAACCGCTTAGTATGGATGTGTTTAAAAGTTACGACTACATTGAGTCACCCTTTTAAAAATATTATTACGAAAATTGCTTATGGAAGTTATATGTTTTTCATAAATAAAGTACATAAATATTCCTTTTATAATCTTTCACAGATACTTTAAGACGTTCATATCCTTTACTTCCCTTGTTTCTTGTGGACCAATTACTTTTATAAATCCCTACAGATCCGCATTCAATAACAAAAATATTTTATACTCATCGAAATAGGGATATAAAGAGCAGGGGTTAAATAGTTTAAAAATAAATACCATCACATTAATTACTTTTGCATAGATTTTATATAAATATAGCATATATGCACTTTGATCCAAAGTTTCTGAACCAAATTTTTCATAACTATTATGCAATTTTATCATTATTTAAACATTTTATTACTTTATTAATATTTGGAATGGATATTGTAAAGAATAAATGTTCAACCATTGTATTGCATGAGGGTACGTTAAAATTCCGCTGAGAGTAACCTCTTTAATAATACTAATATAAACGGCTGATATAAGAGTCAAGAAGGAAAAATTAAAGTCTTTTTTATAAAGATGTAATATTTAATGTTTTAAGATAAGTTTCTTAGCCATTTTAATTTTTATAGTTAAAAATGGGCTATATAAAACATATAACAGTTATGAAGTAGTGATGAATAATTAAGTTAATAGGTAATATCTAAGAATAACAAATTTATTCCATCCCAATTTAGTATCTTAAGTTAAGAAGAAAACCAGATAAGATACTTTGTGGTATAATTACCAAATCAAACATAAAGTAACTTTTGACTTGAGATTAATGTCCTCTAATCTAAACAGAAAAAATTTGATTACCTATTCTAATTTTGCTAGTAAACGTTCATTTAATATATTATATATACGTTTTGTGTTATAAATAAATGTTTACATTTATTTATTTGGTACAATACAAATCGCCCACAGTGGCATTTCCGTTATTATTCGTCTCATTGTTTTGATTCTTAAGCCGGTTTAAAAACTTTATTAATGTTACACACATTTTGTACATTACATAAATTTTAATTCGTTCCTTGCTCATAGTGGACTTAACCTACTATTTGATGTTATTTATTGGAATTTTAATCCTGTTATTTTTGGTTTATTACCTATCCTGACTTTCATAATTAATTTTGAAAATTGTACGAGCAAATGTGTTAATATCCTTCTTTTTGTAATGTATTTACAATGACCCCTTTGATACCCTAAGTTCGTTATTTATTATTTAGACAGCACGGTTAAATTACTCTCTTTAATAATAAAATATTCCAGTTTCTTATTACTATGCGTTAAAGCTAGTTTGTGCGTTAAAATTTGCTGCTTTTTTTGTCTGTTTTGTGATTAGGCAAAAAAAGAAAGCGCTATTGCGTTTAAATATTATTTTAAACTTGAACTTAAAATTCGGATGTATTTCAATAGGATAATAATCTTTTAAGCCATATTTCACTAGATTAAAGAGAATTTCTTATGAAAATTTAACTATTAGGCTTATAGTGAAAGCAACAATACTTGATATTATTTATGTTTCTCAACTATATATATTCACTTCGGTTGTATAATGCAGAATTGCTCTACTATAACAAATTAGACTTCTTAGTTTAAATTTCCTTTAATATTTTGGCTTTGCCGTTTTCAAAAAGGTATAATAAAAGGTATAATTTTGTTGCTGTGTTATTTTTGTTTTATACCTTTTATTATACCTTTTTGAAAACGGCAAAGCCGAAATATTAAAGAAAATTTAAACTAAGAAGTCTAATTTGTTATTATATATATATTCGGTATCATTCACATTTGTCACTACGAAATTATGGAATTAGTCCAGACGAGAGAAACACCCTCATATTCATTACGACTGGATACATGTCGACATATACATTACGACCTCATATACCTGGAGAATCAAACTGTTTTAATAGTTATAATTAAAAATTTAATCTTCTTTCCTATATGGGGAGTTACTTAACTTTACTTTCCCTCCTTTATCTTTTTTAAAGGCTCTAAGGTTGGTAAGTAATTGCCAATTTTCATAAAAGAAATTCTAGAAGCAGAAATACAATAAATTATAATTGCCGGAAAAAAAGTTAAAAGGAATTAACTTATATGGACATGCTTTATGATGTAATATTTAATGCACTAAATATGTATTGTTTTAGTTAACTAGGTATAGAAACATATCATTTAGTAGATACACTGTCGAGGTTTCATTATTAAACTCCTTTTTTATTACCTTAAACAACAGAAGATATTTTTAGGAGAATGTGTAAAGTTACAGTAAATAAACCGGTGAGTCTGGCACACGACATAAAGACGTTGACTCTGGACAGTAGGAGGTGAAGTCACCCTTGTGGAATTGTTTGATTACAGGACGTTCCCGGAATTGGCCATTACTGACCCCAATAACCCACTTTATTGTGCAGTGGTGTGTCTTTGATCTTATATTTACAGAGTTGAAGTAAATTACTTCTATAGAGAAGTAATCAACAGTTCTGATAGCAGAACTGTTGATTAAAAGTTGCACATATTTAGGACTATTCTCTTCAATTCGAAAATGTTTGGACAAGAGAATGCTTGTTTGAGATTTTTTGTGAAATACCGTTTACAAGTTTTTTTAAAGCGGTTTTTACTATGCCAATATTATTTTAATTGTGGTCACTAAATAGTTTTACAAAAACGGTATTAACGACTTACAAATCACTGCGAATAAATCGTGTGATTTCTCGGGTCGAAAGCCAAAGCTTTACCCCACGGTGAAGGCCTTACGTATTACAAATAAAACTGTAATTATTGTATGGGTTAATACAATATTGATTTATAAAAGTTTTTATTTTTAATTCGTTATCTTAGAAAGGCTGATCACATTATATGAGTAAAATTTCTTCATCGTCAACAATAGTAAACAAAGTGAACAAATTTATATTTACAGTTGATGTATTTTTAAGAAATAATAACTAATAAATCTAATAAAATTATATAAAACATTTTGAGACTTAGTTCGAAAAACCTGTAAAGAGATCAAATGTTTGAACACACTACACAAATTTTACTAGATACCTTCAGAAGTAGTTAGTTATAATTTAATTGAATATGAAAAATACACGTTTATAAATCAGCTTACCATTTATATTACCAAAGCTAACTTAAGGCTAGAAAGGCAGATCAGCCGGTGAAAAGTCAATACGACATTGCGGAAGAGTGAAAGGAAAATAACGAGTAGCTTGTGCATTCTGTTATCATAGTGTATATATATGTCAGTTTATACAGAGGGTTTTCACCATAGCAGTGTATTACCAACGTACTATTGAATCGTTACTAAACCTTCTGTCCATGAGTATTCAGTTCTTCATTTATTCTTAATTTTTTATTGGTTTTAGGCATTTTTACATATTATTTAAATTTCAATTTATAGCAGTTAGTAAAATCAATAATTCATATGACTTTAAATTGCATAACTTTATCGATAAAATACAGTTAATTCAAAGAGACACGATTTAAAAGATGGTTGTTTAATTAAATATGCTTTAAAAAGTGACAAAAGCATCCAATGAAATAGAACAGTAAACAACCTATAGACAATATTTATATAAATTTGTATTATTGTACACCTTATATTATGTATATTTATTCTGATACTCAGAATTTATTTCATGCCTTCTATCATCTAAATAAATAAAGTTTATGTCTAGTAAACATTAAATAAATGCGGGAATTACACTTAAAAAGCCAAAGTCGTAGCTTCATAATTTTTCTGTAAATGTAAACTAGATAATTAATAATTGCAAAACAGTAAATTCACATAAAAAGTAACACAAATCTTCGTACTTAATTTTGGACATACCCATGTTCGAGAACTGTGTTTTACATGAGTAACAGTGGTATTATGATGTTGATTTGTGTTTGTTATATTTTCAACATAACAAGAGTGTTATCCAGAAAGTAACAGACGTTTTGACATGACGCGGCAATGGGCTGGTCAAATAACGAAACTGAGTCATATGACTAATTATAGGTTGGTATATTACAACTCTCGTCAAAATATAGTGTACTCGCTAACCACATTGATACTCAATATCTATATAAGTGTATGAAATTCAGTTTTAAGTGTGTAAATGTGAAGTTTTGAAGACATAGAATATGGTTTAGGTAAGTTAACAATCTACTGACAACCAGTTGTTTGAATAGGTAGTCAGTGTAAATGCTTGTGTAACCCCAATTAACAGGAAAAACAACTCGGGCACAAGATCAATGGAAGGTATTGACCATGGTAACCTTGTGTTAATTATACATAGTCTTTAGTTCTACAAAACAGGAAACAGATAGACTTTTCAGCAGATAGTACAGTCGTCTGATACTTTTACAGAAAATCTCGAGTAGTATTTAACTTTAGTCATTTTAATAAATCTACTAGTGAGTCTGATACTTTTGTATATAAATAATATACAATGCCTTTTGTTTACTATTTTCATTTAAATTTTTTCAGAAAAATGAAAAGGGTGCAGATTTGTAGTGATCTTTTTACACTAAAAGCGTATTTTGGTATATAGACAATTTAGGATTTAATTTTAAACTTAAGGAACTTATCTTTAATTTACTATTTGATTGCAACAAAGGCACATCACAATAATATGCTACATTTTGCCTGAAAACAGTAATATTTAAATGTTAATCTGGCGTTTGCTGTAAAAATTCACAACTGAAAGGATGGAGCCACATTAAATCATCAGTCTTAAATGAGTTATAAGAATTAGTTTTAGGGTATGATTATAATAAACACTAAAAGAAAAACTGGCATATCATGACAATGAAAGTAATGTTTGTAAGAGTGAAGTTTAATTTATTTTAAATTACTGCCATTCTAAATGGGTACTTTTAACATTTTATTTTATACCCTATTATAATCATATATATGTGTCGAAGCCAGTTGAAACACTGAAATAAAAGATACAGGTAAGATATCAACCCACTTGACACTATATCGTCCTTTTTTAATATTAGACACAAATGCTTTAACTGTTGACAAAAATTTCTGAAAATAATAAGAATAAAATGTTTTTACTTTGCAGCTTGTCTGAGAGCTAATGAGGAAAAACTTCGGTATCTCCGTTTTACCTTCGAGACTGCAGCAAAGGAATTAAATTCTTTCAAACACGTAGTGTGTAAGCGCGTATGGGAATGGCAGCATACGAGGAATGAAAGGATATTTTGCGATTTCTAAAAGTACACGATGAAGGTCAGTAGTATAATTGCGGAATACTTTGATATTCTGGTCCCAGTTTTAACTGTCGTTTTCTTTAGGAACTTTAACGAAAACAGTTAAGTAGTACATACACAAATAAGTAGCCAGAAAATGGAGTTTTCTAATTGACTATGAATAACCAGATAATTTTAAAGTGTTGTGTGTGTGTGGGTTCATGCATTATAACCCGAGCCTATGCACAGTACAGCTGCCGTAATTTTTAAATATCCAGATTAAACTTTTTAAAGTCAGTACTTCCAATCTGCTTGAACGAGTTCAATAGTCTTCTAACCATTAACAAGTTTTGAAGACGCCGGCCACTTGAAATCCGAAAAAAATATTTACTTTAATTTTTTTACATATTTACCAAAAAAATCATTCGTAATTTAATAATAAAACTACTTACATCATCTCTCATTTTTCTAATATCTCTTAATATTTCAAGATGCCAGCCATTCAAAGTTTTGAAAAAAGTATTATGTATAAGTTAAAGCGGCTAACACGAAAATGTTTTGAGTTTATCAGTTCACATACAGAAGTAAATTTTACAATATGTTTTTTTTATTTTGAGTAATATTTTCAAATAGAGAACATATAAAGTGTTAGATCGCATTCAACATTGCAGGAATAAAGTGAACACAATGAAAAAAGTAGTTCTTAATATATTTTGACAAAGCTTGGTATAGACAATTAAACTTTGAAGAAATCGTTGGCAGTCATAACCAATAAAACATTTCTAGATGGCTGCCATTAGATTCAAGAAAAAGTTTTAAATCCGACATTTCAAATAAAGCATAAATCATTATTTACCATTACTTAATTTGCATTAACTCCTGAGATTTGAAGATAGTACAGTTGCACCGTTATAAATGAATATGATTAAAAAACTTAAACTACAGTAACTGTACCTAAATCTAATCCAGATTCTTATAAAGAAATGTTAAAGTTATAGCAGTTTTCTTATTGTGAGGATTACTGAAAATACAGTTTCAATATTATTTATTTTATAAAACCTAATATTAAGAAGCAAATATTGCGATTGATTGTATCATCAGTGAGGATCAAAAATTAATAATTTAAACTATTGTTGCATCTTCAGTTTGATATTATGAGACGACGGCCGTACGAGAAACCTACCTTTATTCAGGGTGAACCAGAAGGGATATTTCTAAACTATATTACATTAAAAAAATATATGTAATATAGTATTTAAAATAAGGTAAAAGCGAGCCTAACTACGTGTTGGGTAACAGGCTTTAATAATGTTGCATGCCAGCGAAAATTTTCTTCCGAGATGTTGCAGATATTTATGCTATATTTTTTACTAAAAGACATATTAAAACGATTTACGATTAGCAATTCAAGTACTCGAAAATTTACTCGTTGTTATCATCGTTCCCAATAACACCGATCCAAAAAGTTTCACCTAACCCCTATGGACAAAACATTACACCATAATTGAAATTGACGTTTTTATATAGGCAGTATTTATGCAAATTTCTAACCTATATATAGGATATTTTTGGTTTTAAAATATCCTTCGAATTATTTCAATGTGAAAGTATAACATTTACTTAATTTATAAATATTCTCTATCAATTAAAAAAAAACACTAATACCCTGTAAATAAATGCATCACCAACTCAGTCAATGTTACTTGTCTAGAAGTGAAGCTCAATGGTAAATGTAAAGTCTATAGGTCATTTCGCTCTCGAGATACCATGTAGACAAACACACAGAAATGTAATTTATTCAGCTTTTCTATAATGCTAACTCTTTGGTTATTTTTATTTAGACTTTAATGTAAGTATGAATTCGTTTAAAGAATTCTACTCGGCACTTTTGAGAAATACGATGTAAACTGATAGAGTAAGTTTAATGCTGTGAATTACGATTTATCTCTAGTAAGAGTTATAAAAGAGCAATAAACAGACGAGCGTTAAAGAGAACGCTTCTGTAGTTAATGAAGTATTGTTCAAATGCAAATTTCCAAACGATGATTGGAAACTACCGTCATGAGAGATACTAATATTTATCAGCAAAGGTATGAGTTTATACGTGTATTAAGGTGTCGATACTGTTTTGCATCTGTTTGATTATACGTAGTTGTTTGAATTTATATATATTTTACATAGAATAAAATCAAACAATGACATTAAACACTGCAATTAATAATTTTACTTCTGTCATTAAACTTCTCGTTATAGTTATTTTAGTGTTTGAAACGATACAAGCTTGTAAAATAATCAGCCAATTGGTAAGTATTATTGATTAAATTGGATATAATGAAAATTTTTAAAGTGCGACGCATATAATTGTAATTCAAAATACAATTAACAATAATAAATATCAAGACAAATGTTTGCTCCGTAATATATGAAAATATGTATATATTCCTCTTCTGATAAATAGTCAGCATTTCATAAATTACATTAATTTAAGGTTTCATTTTATTCAATAATAATAATATGATTTAGATTAATTAATCTTCGATTTGATATCATATTAGTCTTATAAGTAAAATAAGTAAAAACATGGTAACTTAATAAAAGAGTCACAAAAAAAGGCAAAACTATATTAAGAACAATTATTTTCAAGTAGATTCATGTGGTACGTAATTTAACTCTTATTGACCCCACCCATTTTTATATATTTGTAAACTAACGTTATAATGTCTAGCATCGGTTAGTATTCATTGCGTTAAAGCAGTATTATTGTGATAGTCACTGTTATGATTTAATATGTCGTTATGAATTACGTAACTGGTCACCAAAAATATGTATTTTCTCTTTTATTTCCACAGTTATTAACAATTAACTGAAACATGTTTTCACGAAAACGTATTATATTTAGAGCAATTTTGAAATCTGCTTATTATTATAATCTCTTGAATATATATAGAATGTTTTTATATTTATTAATTAAGCTATCGGGTATTAAATGTGTAAGTGTATACATGTACATATTTATATACATATTAAAATGTTATTGATCTAAATGTAATTTTATATAAGATAAAAACATCTATTGAAATCTGAACAACACAATACTGTAAGTGATGTCACAAACAAAAATGAACACTTAATGTGTAGAAAAGTATTAGAAAAGCTACATGTATTGAATGTGAACTGAATACTAAGGTTAGTATTTCGTACTGTATTACATTTTGGATTGACTTTTGCTAAACTTGTAAAGCCAAGCTCAACGCACACTGTTGTAAAACAAAATCTAATTTAATATATCGAGAAAACAATACAACAACTCTCTTTAAAAGCGTGTCCGTGAATATAATACTATGTTATTATACAAAACAATTAGCATTTATAGAAGTACTTGCAATCTGATCATAAAAACACTTTATTCGTGTATATATTATAGTTGGTGGCATACAGTTTATAGTCATTTCTCAATCACACGAAAACTATGACGCACTGTTAATTAAAACAGAAGGTAATCCTTTCTTAAGTTTTTGAATATTCAAAACTCCGATGTAATACTACTAGTTTTCGAATACAGTGACATCATCATCAAAATCCATGAGATATCATGAACATAACCTGTATATAAAACTGATTATATCGTAAACCGATATTTTCCAAGACGGCTCACTTAATGTGACACTACTCCATATACATTTCATCTAAGAAGTACTCATTTTTTTAAAAATTACATCTTAAACTAGTAAATATGTGATATAGTTACTTACACGCATAAATCTTTGCAGCATTGAATGCCTAGGTATCTTTTAAATTTTTTTGACGAACGTATCAGTATGATATTTAAACGTGTAAATGTTTTTTAAGTTTAAAACTGTAACATGATTCAGTACCTTTGTCTTGGTTGGTAAGACGTAGGAATCAGAATTCGATCTGCCCTTAATAAACTGTTTCTCATTCCTGAAATGTTTTATTATTCATTAATAAAATATTTAGTAAGAAGGACATAGGGGGATTCAAAGAAATAGAATACGTGCATATTTATGCCGTGCAATTATGATGAAACTCATAGATGATCGTATTCAGTGAACCCTATTATTTAATTATTTTATTCCAAACGATATATAAATTATATTTTTGTCCCGTTTTGTCTTTTAAGCAAACAGTTTATAATTACATAGTGTCGACAGTAAAATAAAGTAAAAAATCTGTATTCAAAATGTTTTTAACTTTATAAACTGCGTTTAAAAATAGTTATCGGATAAAACCTTTATTCACCACCTGATAACTCATTCAGACTTATAAGAAATTCCTACATTAAAAAGTATTTCCTTTCAACTGAGAGTACCTATTGTCTCTGAAACACTTAAACAAAAACAGTCATTTAAAGTCTGTCAAAAGATACTGAAATAATTTTAAAAGTAAATTGGTTCAAAGTTGCTATAATGATTATGCATTAATTTATGAATAGAGCTCTTAATAGTTATAACTAATATATTACTGTTTAAGAAAATGTGTTCTTAATTAAAGAGGAACAAATTGTTTTGATCCTGAGATAATGCGTGTTTACGTTTAGTACATATGTAAAAGTATGATATGTTTATTTAAGCGTTCTCAATATGAAATCATTTCTTAACTCCACCATATAGGCATTTCATAAGAAAATTCGAAGTTACAATGATTATAGTTCTTAAATTTGCAGATGAAATCGCAGATCTGCTGCATAACTGAGAATTTCTTATTATAATAATAAGAAATTCTCACTAATAATATATTCCCACTTCATTAATAATATATATATATATAGTAGTATATATATATATATATATATATATATATTATATATATATATATATATATATATATATATATATAGTAGTAGTAGTATATATATATATATATATATACTACATTGTATATCTCCTATGAGCACAATAGACGCATTTACTGTATTTCCAAGTTTATGAACTCTCACCCTCCCTCGAAGCTAATAGATCATCTAGTACGTTGTAACTTGATACTCATATAAATCATGCTACTAAAATTTATGTTTCAGTGTATATCGGACAGCGATTGCTGTTCTAAACATTGTGGATGGTTCACTTGCACCTATAAAGAAGATCGTCCTATCCTAACTACACTTAGCAACATTAGTAGCTTGAAATGAATTATATAACCAACAAGTTGTAGACAGGTATTGTTTACTAGCGATTCAGGCTAGACAGCATTTTAGAAAATCAAACTGTCTGGTCCACACACAACTTGGTTTAAAATACAAATTAAATTAATATATATGAATAAAAACTTTTCAATCACATTACATTTGTTTTATTATTTATAACTAGTTTAATCTTGAAAGGTGACATCAATGCAATTTAACTATAAACCTCAATAAAGCAAAACTTTAAGTAAGATCGTGTAATAAATAAGATGTTTAAAGTTTCATCAAAAAATGTATAATAAATCTACTGCGTCGTTTTTTAGTTCGTGCACACTAAAGCAGTGTTATGTAGACAAACAGCGTAAATACAATTAAAGCATAACTCTACTTTTATTCAACTCCCGAAGAGGTTGATCCTAGATTATGCGGGTGTGAAACTCGACAGCCGGGGTGATGTCGATACATACAATGGAAATTTTATCGACGGAGACGACTATTCTAACATTGACAAAAGTCCATTCCTGGGAAATTGTCAGGGGTTTGGATACTAGATCAAAGGTGAAGATCAGAAAGGAATGTTTATGAAAAATAAATACACAGCTTATAATCAGAGATAAGCTGTAAAAAACTGCATTTCACAGTTCCAATGCCATGGTTAAGAGAATAAATCTTAAATTGATAAGAGTGAGTAAGTTAAAAAATATTGTTTATTGAGCAATACTAATATATTGATGCATTTGATTTAGTCGGGTTCCGAGGTTTTATTGAAAATATTTGGATTTGAATATTATGTTAAATGCTAATATACATGACGATATTGTCCCTAGTAAATATTACCGTACTTTGAAATATGTGAAAAAAATTAAATTTAGTTATTTTGCCTAACTTTTATCAGTAAAGCTTTTGATTTAACCACTGAATGTCACTATTATTTCTTGTTTCAGAACATGTAGCGTAAATTAATTTATTTCATTCTAAAACTGTAATATTATCAGTAAACACTTACTCATCCAAGTAAAATAGTTATATTTTACCACAGTTACTTTGCAAATTGTTGTCGTTAATACACCTTATTGGCTCTGTAGAGATTACATTTAACATTTAACTGAAGAAAACTTAATGTTGGCCTCATTTATAACTCTTATCGAAGATATAACGTCTGGTTGGCCGTACTTCTGCATTTTTGCTTTGAAAAAATGTTGCCACTATAAAGAGTACCCGACTGATTAGAGGGCACATTTAACACTCAACAGAACTGCACTCATTGTTAGTCCCCATTTACAACACTTATCCAGGGACCACTGCTCACCTCGATCTACTGTATAATTATCTTTGGTTTATGGTGGGTTATTTAGAATAATCACATTGATTAAATATTTTTCACGAATGGTTTATTATTTTATAAAACATAGACATGTATTATATTAAGGGCTTTCCTCAGTATTGTAAGTATTGAAATTAGAACATCAAATTCAGCTATACTTTTATGGCAGGTTTTAGAACTACAACCATTACTCGTATTATTACAACCACCATTGTTATTTATCAGATTTCAAGATCAATAATCGATAAACATTTATTGTAATATAAAGTATACTATTTGAATAATTAAATATACGTTACTTTTGATTCTCTATATACATATTTATGTTGGCCACTTAGTTATTCATTTGTAATAGAATTATTTATTAATATCTCGTATTGGTTACTTTAAGCACATCAACGTGCATACATACCCATTCTTTCACTTTAAGGAAGAGAATTCTGACATTAAAACATATTATCCTTAATTTTCATGAACATTAAAAGTATTTGATAGAGAATTCGTCCTCAAATTTCATGATATTTTGGTTACATTAATAGTGTGGTAGTATGGTAGATGGACTTTAGAAGTTTATGTCTTGCATTCTCGTTATGTAGCAACCGTATTATTAATTTTAGGCAATGGGAATTTCAATATGAATATATATTTCTACTTACATGTAAATATACATGTAAATATCTTACCATCCAAGAAGTGAACACAGACACAAGCTTAGCCGTAGGCAACATACTTTTCTGAACACTTCAGCACGATTTTCCACGTCAGTGAGCCATTATAACGTTCACTGCTGCGATGAGAATTCCACCTCGACTTAAAAAATCTTTGACGATGTTGACATCAGTTATCATTTTAACGTGCATAGCATGTCAGAAAAATCATTTTAAGTACACATTTCTTTTGATTAGTAATTATGTTGTAAATTATTTTATGATCTTTATAGTAGCGGCCATGATTGAGATCTTTTGAAAATATAAAAGTGGTACAGTTTGGTTGTTACGTTGTCATCAGTTACATTTTGGTATGTACGTTGAAATTATAAGTTAAAGGAATATTGCAAACATAGATTTTTTATAGAAATATTATGTAGGCTATATATATCCTATTCACAAAAAAATAATATATCTGGATAATTTGTAAGAATTTAAACTAACAAAGAATATAACATAGAAAAAAAAAAACTACAATGACGAGTGCGTGAAAATTTATTATTTTAGAATAAATTCACGAATATTAGGCGCACAATTTTCCTTTCATTTAAAAAATTTAGACCCAATTTTTTTAAATCATGTGGACAATATTTAAATATATAAGTAATAATATTTAAAAAAAACCTCTAGAAAAGTTTACATTTTACAAGTACCATTTTAAGTATATTGTTTGTTTCACTCTCAAAATGCCGTGCGGCTAGATAGACAGACTGACTATCATACAGAAAATAATTTTTACGAGCTCCTTGTAGACAAGATAACAAACTGAGCCAACTTAAGCTGTGGTAGGAATCAAATTAAGATATATCCATCCATCCAGCTATATCCATGGTTGAACATGCACTGACACAGAGCACATTTTTATCTTAGAATTTAGTTCCTTCATTCAATATCTACACATGAATTATCTTTCGAGTTATTTTGCGACATTATATACTTATATTTGTATTTTGCAACTTTTGTTTCATAACAGTGTTAAGATATTCACATTGTACTGAGTTAGGAAAGGTGGTATACTGCAACAGTGTTCTAAAATTAAATCCTGTCTCCAACTTTCAACATTGACTTTCTACGTTATTACAGGTGCATTTTACTCTACAAATACAAATGTCCTGTTTTAAAATTTCATAAGGTTGTATTTGGTCAACTTACAAATTAATTTATTCTATGATGTTCTCATTGTCATCATGTTTAACTATCAGACCTATGTTCGAATATTTGCTAACGCTCATCCAAATCTCATGTAGTAAACATACATCACCATCGAACTTTGTGTTCCTAATATAAATAATGAAGTCATATGCAAAATTTCAAGTCTTTATGTTAGTTAGTTTCCAAATGTATTGAGGACAGACAAACATATTGACGTACACATTGAACGTATCGTCAGTCACCGAGTGATAGGCTTTGATAAATCTAAGCCAGTTAAAGAATTTCACATTTAATAGTTTGTTTCGTAAACAGATGTTTTTATATAAAATGGTTCCAATCATCTTTACAGTCTCGATTCGCGATAGTATGACTCTCAAAATCGTAATTATGAATAAGATATTGTGTTATAAAAATATTTATATTTCTCTGTCCTTAGATTAACATGCATAAACAGACATTTAGTCAGACTAACTTAAACCAGTTTGTGATGATAAAATGTATTTTACAAGAACATAGCTTTGTCTTTTCGAAAGGAAAACGTGACGAAACTGTTTCATTTGTTCATTGACATGCTAAGAAGCTAAAATCTTTGTTTATATCTATACACTTTTACTAAATGTCTTTGTTAAAATTTACTTACAAGTATCCTGTTTGTTTAAGCAAAACAGTCTCTGCAGCAATCGCTGCAGCTGTTGTAATGATAAACTGTTAATAGCTTGCATTAAGCTAGTGACACAGATCTCAACTCTCTGCTTGGTTATTTGCGGATTTTATTGCGATAATAATAATTTATTTAAGTATAATAAAAAAATTGTTTTTATAATCATAAAACAATTTCTATTTGATATTTATTAAATGTAAAAATATTATATGATTGCTGTATACGTTTATACGCCTGTATTAAAAAATACAAGTGTAAAATTGTACTATAATACTATAATTGTTTTATCATACAAATACCCATACACCTGTAATTGGTAAGGAGCATATCAAAGATTAACAACCAACATAAAGATAATGTAACAACTAAGGTAATATAATACAAGTTATAAAGATAGATTTGGAGCTAAATTAGGATTGTGTGGATTTTTATCATGTGGTTATAAGTCGAAAATATAATTTACTCAAACCCGAAGTGTTCATACAAGTAAAATATGTTATATTTGTTATATAAAGATGGAAAATTGATATCTCAATAAGACACAGTTTCAAGCATCGTATTATTTGACTATATCTACACATATTATACTATTTAGTGTTGAAAATTATCGGAATCTTGCATACGAAAAAATATTTTACTACTTTATCATTCCTTTTTTTATCAGTAAGAGTTTAATCTAACAATTAATTACCAACAGATTAATTTCAAGAGTACACTATTGCACTAAGAAAGTTAATGAAGAGGTCCCTACTACTGCTTGAATTTATATAACACTTAGAATAACAATGTCAAATTTCATTATTCCCGATAGAAAACCACGATAAATAATCTCAATTCGTTTCCTAAATCTACTTAGATGTACTACGATCAGTATTAACTCTTAGTAAAGACATTTACAAGTGCCGAACAGTATAATATCACACCATATATTAGTAATTAGAAACGATACACAATCAATCAATATTATTGTACTATAAAATGCAAAGCTTCTTATGCTTACTCAGGGTTTGCTTTCAACTTACCTATATATGCTTTAAAAAATATTGCAAATTATGCTTTTTTGTAATTAATTCTCTTATTTTATGTTTAACAATAGTAATTTAAAAACTATACAACACTACAACAATATATACAGGGTGACTGGCTCTTGGTGTGAAAAAATTTCTTGTAATAATATAGACTTAAGGCAGTACAAAACTATTATTTAAAACCTTTTATCTAAAAAATCCTGTTTGAAGCGATTTTTTTCCTTTTTTCAGAAAATTTTTTTTATTATGTAAAATAACAGCATTTTTCTCCAGCTTTTACTTTGTAAATAATTTTTTTATTGGTGCTTACTGAAAGTTCATAAAATTTAAATTAAAAAAAGACCATAATGAGCAATAATTTTATGTGATACTTGTTAGCAATAAAATTTAGAAAATTTAAATTTCTTTAAAAGAAAAAAGTTTTTAACCAATATTCTGAGCAAACTTAAGTGAGATTCAGTTGTCAAATTTCACAAAAACATAATAAATTATTTAATTCTGTTTCAAATAGCTGGAGAAAAGTGGAGTTGAATGTGAAAAAAAACATAGAGGTTTTAATAATAAACAAATAAAATCAAATTTTATTTTTCAATTCACCATAATAGTAATTAGTGATATTTTTCTGGAAGGCAGTGTGTACATCAAAGCTTACTACCAATTAAAAATAGCTGCACTAAATTCCTGCATTATCTTATCAGTTGTCCTATAATTAGGTTCAAATAATATTTTCTTCTGGTAATTCCTTGAAAATGTAAGTTATGCGATTGTAGAATACTGCAACAACATGCCTAGGTGTATACACTGCTGAATGCATATCTTGCACTTCCAAACTAGTCTAGTGAAAGCTTATAATGGAGTTCACTTCTCAATGGTATGCAGAAATGCACTTGATTTTTGTAACGGAAATACACTTGAAGCTACATGAGAGTACGCTCATCGATACCCTGATCTCCGAACACCAAGCTCGGCAGTATTCACCAGGCTACATCAGCGACTAGTGGAGAGGGGCACTGTGTATAAATCTGCTAATGAGGTAGGTAATGTCATCCATGACGTAGGAATGGAAGAATTGGTTAATGTTCATAATAATCCAGGCATTGGTACCCGGCAGGTTGCCCGTGAAGTTGGTATGTCCAAATGGAAGGTTTATGACATTTTAAAGAAAAAACTTCATGCATTTAATTTCACTCCAGTTCATGCATTGAAGTCAACTGACTTTGATCCAAGAGTTGAACTTTGTCGCTGGCTACTGAACAGTGACATTGAGCAGTACAACTTTTTTAAGAAGATATTATAGAACGACGAGTCTTTGTTTACCAAGGAAGGCATAATTATTTAATACGCACAATCTGCATTTATGGACAGAAACAAAATTCTAAAGCTACCAGGGAAAGATCATTTCAAACACGTTTCGGAATGAATGTTTGGGCTGGTCTGTTAGAGGGGACCAACTGATAGGACCACACTTTTTTTGAAGAAAGCTTAACTAACCGGAGAAAGTTACTTGCAGTTCCTTCAGCACTGTTGTGAGTTCCATGTTTTTTAGATGGAATTCACAACATTCAAAGAGACGAGAAAATTTAACAACATGATGGCGCTCCCCCCCCCCCCCACTTCAGCAATGCAGTACATGAGTGGTTGACATTGAACTCTCCAACATGGTTAGTTAGGACGGGGGTCGGTCTGTGGCTTGGCCGACAAGGTCTTCTGGACCTAACCCCTATGGACTTTTTGGTCTGGGGATTCATGAAAGATGAAGTATACTCCACGCCAGTAAACTCAGAACCAGAACTAAGAGGAAGAATATTAGCAGCATTTGAGAAACTTCGCCAAACCTTATCTTTCAAAGTTGCAGTTAGAGCGATGAGGAAAAGAGCAATAACATGTATTAGGAAACAAGGCAGGCAGTTTGAAAATGATATGTGAAATTTTAAAACTAAACAACAAATGCTTCTCCATTTTACTCATAATCATAAAACAATGTGTGTTTTTTTGTGTATTTATAACTTTAATACCAACTTGTATTAGTGTTGTTTGTTTGTTACAAACCTTTTTTACCACATTCAACATCACTTTTCTCCAGCTATTTGTAACAGAAATAAATACTTTTTTATGTTAAAGGGTAGCTTATTAAATGGACAAGTTTTTGTGAAATTTTTAAAATAGAATCTCACTTAAATTTGCTCAGAATTTTGGTTGAATTTCTTTTTTAATTTTTAAGGAAATTTAAATTTTCTTACTTTTATTGTTAATAAGTATCACATTAAAGTTATGTGAATTGCTTATTTATAGTCTTTTTTAATTGAAATCTTATGAACTTTCAGAAAACAACACAATAAAAAAATTATTTACAAAGTAAAAATTGGAGAAAAATGTAGTTTTTTACATAATTGCATAAATTTTCTGAAAATGGAAAAAATCGCTACAAACAGGATTTTTTAGATAAAAATTTTCAAATAATAGTTTCTTACTGCCCTAAGTCTACATTATTACCAGATTATTTCACACCAAGAGCCAGTCACCACCTTACTGTGTGAGTAGTACAGTGTGTGTGTACCACGCCATACTTACAGGGTGACTGTAATATATATATATATATATATATATATATATATATATATATATATATATATGTCGGTGAATGTGTAAAAAAAGACGTATAACTGACAGGTCAATGCAAATTTATGTTGGCGAACACCGATATATCACCACACTTTTAAAACCAGCCATTATATCGGTCGTTCACTTTGTTCGCCATATTAAATTTCCACAGCTGTCGGTCTCTGCAGAAGCTTTTGTAAACATGCCCCGATGATTTTGTATGGCTACATATTTTATAATAACCTACCTATTACAAATATTGGTTTTACTAAACAGAATGTTAGAAAGTACGGTGGAAATTATCTCTCCTTACTTTTTTATAAAAGAAACACATTTTTCTTCACACAAATGATCTACTCAACGGTTTTATTTTTCGCATTTACATTTTTTCATGTAACAAATTTATTATGTTAAATGAATACAGTATTGAAAACGAAAACTTTCATGTCATAGAAGCTTTATAGCTATGTATGATAATCTTTTTATGTGGAAATCTTCCAAAAATATTGTTAATTGTGTATATGGTCATTTCTCTGAATTTATTGATGTTAGTCAAAAAAAATTTTGCCAGTGTTTTGATTTGATGGTAGTGATTTCGTGAAAATATCGGCTACCTATTTCGTCCGTCGGTATATGTTCCACCTTGATCTGTCCTTTTTGCACTTTCTCTCGGATGAAGTGATGACGAATTGTCTATATGTTTTGTCCGGGGGGTGAAAACATAGCTATTTTCCTGACATCCATTTGGGGCACTCTGATTGTCGCAAAGAATTATACCCGTCGATTGACTCCGTTGCTCCCAATTCAACCAGTAGACGATTCAGGAAAATTGATTCCTTTACAGCCTCGCCCAGAGCCATGTATTCGGCTTCGGGTAGTTGATTGTGCCAGTGTTTTTTGCTTTCTGGCTTGCCAGGCTTATGGCTGCGCCGCCCAACAAGAAGGTGTATCCTGTGTATGAACTTCTGTCCAGTTGTACATGCACCCCAATTCGCATCAGGCGGCGCCTGTCAATTTTCCGATATTTCCATCAAAATGCAGGGAATGTATGTGGCTTGTCCCTTTGAGGTATCTCAAAAACCTTTTTAGCCGAGCCCCAGTTGATGATCGGATGATTTGTCGTTGAATTGTGCGAGCAAACTCACGGGTGTATGGACTATAGCCGGCCTCGTACATAAAGCCAAGTACATCAATGAGGCCTACCAGCTTATTTGTACGGATGATTATTCGAAGATTTCCACTCGGTCTTCTGCTGTTCCCTCGATTTATTTGTACTTGGACTCGCTGGTATTTCCACCGGGTTACAGGAATCCATTCCAAATTATTCTTCAAAAATTTCCAGAACGTATCCTCTTTGTCCCAATTTCATGATCCCGTTTTTGTGATCAATTTCGATGCCTAAGAAATATTTGGCTTCTCCAAGGTCTTTGATGCCTATTTTCTTTATTTATTTCATGTTTTACGTGATCCAGCAGCGCCTCATTGTCCGAAAATACCAACCATATCATCTATCCAGACAGAAATTACGATGATATTATTTTCGGTGCTTTGCAGTGAATAAACACTGGTCTGATACCGTCGAAGGTTGCAATCCAATTTTTCTTAAAATTTTGGTTAAATGGTCGTACCACATTTTCCCTGATTGCTTTAACCCGTAGATAGTCCTTCTTCAAACTGCATACTTGGTTCTTTTTCTTCAATGCTTTCTGCATCTCCATAGCTGCTTTTAATTATTTGTCTTCGAATCCCGTCTTTCAGTTCGTACGATGTCATTCACGGGCCTCAGCTAGCCCCTCAGGCAGTTCCATGTACAGCTCTTCCTTGAGCTCACTGTTCAAATATGCCGTCTTGACATCCCAATGCTAGAACTTTGGTATTAAACCCTGCTGCTAATGCCATCGCAGTTCTACTAATCGACTCGAATCTTGCCACCGGATGCAAATGTATCGTCGTAATCAAATCCTGGTCGTTGAGTAAACCCTCGTGCGACGATGCGCGCCTTTCTGCGCTCGATTGTAACCGTCTGGATTTAATTTTATTCTTGAGTACAGTTCGTGTACCGATGACGTTCATGATTTTTTTGTTTTTCGGCCTTGTCACTACTTTCCAAGTCCCCATATTCCGAGATGTGATCTTCAACCTCGTCCATGAAAAGCACGCTTCCAAAGCTCAGCGTCATCTCCAGTTAATGCTTTATCTGTTTGCACGTCGCGCAGTTGAACACTAACTCCTCGAATGATGTACCTATCTTCGTTGTAGCATTCATCAGAATCGCAGGAGTCTTTTTGCTCCACGGTGTCTCTTTCCAACTTGCACAAAGGCATGATTCTAACGGCATTTTCAAATCTACGACCTTGCTCGTCGTCAATGAATACGTCGTCGTCACCGTAATCATATCTTTTTCCGCGGGCTGATCCAGTGCTGCTAGAGACCACTTTCGGGTCATACGATACTTCCGTGGACGGCCCTCGGCTGCCGGTCCGTATCTTAGGCGAGGTTCTGCGACTCCTTTTTCCCCACTGACGATGAAGATTGTCCCAGTTTTTCCTGCTCGTTGTGACGATTTCTTTTTCTTCTACTTCTTCTTCAAATTCAAGTGGGTCCAATTCGACCTTCGCGTAGATTATCTCTGGCATTGTCCTGGAATTTTCGATTGCTGATTCTCAAAATTTTTATTTCTTATCGACTCTTCCAGTGGATCAAAGTTGGCTCTCGATTGACCCCATATTCTCGTCAAAACGTACATCTCGGGTCACGGACCGTTTTTCCAGTATCCAGCCGCCACTCTGTACGCTTTTGATTCCGGTC